>NT_176517.1:259880-287707 GCF_000188095.3 Bombus impatiens
TTTTCCTAGCGACCGCGCGACCGCGTCTCTCCGCGAACGATCGTAACACCATACAAACTGAAAGATTCTAATTATGTATTGCAAAAAAATTATTATTACCAACAATGATAAAATAAAGCGCATCCTTCTTGAAATCTCCAAATAATGAAAAATATTCCAGTCGCTAAAGTAATGTTCCAAACTATAAACAATGGAAGAATTACTCCTGCGGTGGAGAAGTAATCACGTCTATTTCGTGAACTTCTCAAACACTAAAGATACGATAAGAGAGGCATTCACTGCGAGAATTGGCAACGTATTCACCGCCTGCAGGATCATTAGATAAAAGGAGGAATTCCAGGTTACAGCGTGCAGTTTAGCGTACTGTATGCAGTATGCATACGAGATACGACGATCCAGTTTGGGTCAACTTTCATCCACACGATCACATAGTAGCTATATATGGTATAGTTACTATGTACCATCTACCACAGTATGAAAGTGAGTTCTCGAGGAAGAAATTTGGTGAAGTCCAGACAATACAGACAAAGATGTACCAGATGTGCTATGGCAAGCAGAAATACAATCGCGAAGTGTTCTATGGTGTACTCTCCAATTCACAATACTTTCATTGAGCTCGAGCTTCAGTTGACGTTGTGTTCCTACAATCGCTCATTCTCCGAGGTCAGAAATAGCTGAGAAGATATTTCACAGCGGATACAGCAACTTCCTCTCTCTCTCTCTCTCTCTCTCTCTCTATCTCTCTCTCTATCTCTCTTTATATATATCTGTTCTCGACTGAAAGCTCAGCTTCGTTTCTGACCTGGTTCCATCCTGCGACGAACGTTGAAGGCCCCAGCTGCTACACAAGACGTACTGCGATCTTCTGAACCGTTGAATCGATCGCAATCTATTCGTCTTAACGGCTTTAATTTCTCAGAGACTCCGTTTGTCACAGGATTCTTCGATAATTGTCGGATTTGCGTCTCTATCTCTCTCTCTATCTCTCTTTATATATATCTGTTCTCGACTGAAAGCTCAGCTTCGTTTCTGACCTGGTTCCATCCTGCGACGAACGTTGAAGGCCCCAGCTGCTACACAAGACGTACTGCGATCTTCTGAACCGTTGAATCGATCGCAATCTATTCGTCTTAACGGCTTTAATTTCTCAGAGACTCCGTTTGTCACAGGATTCTTCGATAATTGTCGGATTTGCGAGGAAATCTGCGTGATTTATCAAATTTCAACGGAAGTGATATTTTTATCTTGTGAAAGAAGTGTATGTACGGTAGAAATTATGGAAGGAAAGATACAGAAGGTATCGTTAATAAAGCTACGAATTATTATAATCTTAATTACTTAAAACTTTAATTTAAAAAATATCTTAATTTTTGTGGCTTTTTCATTATACGTACAATCTTCATATATAAATATAAACACAGTAATTCGATCACTTAATATGCGAAGGACGAGAGCTAATACGAATCGAGAAATATCGAGGATAATTCAACATATAAATTAACGCGATCGAGTTGAAAAAATGTCAACAGAAGCTAAAAGCAAAAGTAAAAATCGTGAAATCACACAGGAAGATTTTTTATCCTTTTGTTTCACAGTCGGGTAATGTTATCGAATCACAAACGCGTTTCGATGTCGACGAAACTTGAACTCGAAATATGGAATTCCTAACTCGATGACATGACGTTTGACTGATGTTGATAGAAGCGTTCGATTTACCTCGCTTTTGTTCTCGAGTTTCCATAAATTGCCCTTGGAATAAACATGCATAGCAAGAAAATTAAATTTAATCATATTTCTTACTTTAATTTTAGAATTCGAATTACCTGGACAATTCATAATTGTAACAGTTGACAAAACAAATAAGTAACAACAATTGAAATCCCAGAGATTAATCGTGATGACAGTTCTACAATTATTGTCCAAAAATTCATAAGAATTCTTTAAGAAGTATCTTTCATAAATATTACAATCTTTTAAAACGAACAATTTTCAAGTCAACGCTAAGTTCAAAAATATGACGAACAGCTTCTATCTTAAAGTGGTAAGTTCTTCACATTAGGAACTTGTAACAAGAACGGTCATTCCTCTTGTAGCTGTTCTGCTGTCGCCAGCGTATCTATCTTTACACTAACACAGAATTCCCCAATGTTTCTCGTCTGTGGAAGTGTTAATATAGAATATACATTAACGTAATCTTTACTATTGTTTAAAGTACGAGACTGCTTGGTAACCTTATTGATAAGTGCACTAACGGTATCTACACAAACGTGCTCTCCTTTTCTTTCCCTTCATCCCTCCTTCCTCTCTCTCTTTTCAGTGTTCCAGTACATAACCACTTTTTAATAGTAATGTTCTCTTTTCACACAATTTTTTACAATTTATCTCATAATTTCTTTAGTGATTAAATGTTAGCTAGTTAATATTGTAATACCGTAACAGATAACATAACATTGAAATTGTTTCAATAAAAATTGAACTTTGTAGGTGTATAGCAGGTAGAACTTGCAATATGTTGTAAGTAAGAATTAGTATTTGTTACACCTGCACGTTAAATTGATAATTAACGAGTCCATTAATAAGCCGAACAATGAACAATATTGTATAAATACATTAACGATAAATAAAAGATGTACTAGTGATGCACATTGTACAAATTTATTTTGATGGAATATAGGTAATAATTATCCAATAGAGTGTGTGTTAACCATTTCACAGAATCTGAGTGTCTTGAATTTTGTTGCTGATTGATTGATCTTATTATGTACAGCGACTTGTGTAATTTCCTATCAACGTGTCTAAAGTGACATACCCCTAAGCTAAACGCCAAGTAAATTCTTTAATTAGAGATTATATTGTTTGACATTCGTCATATCTAGAGAAATGAAAATGTTTTGTAAAAGAAAATGTATAGATAAACTTAATGGACTGTTCGTTCGAAAATAAACCGAATAAACCTAATCTCTGCAGACGTAGTCATTATTTGTAACGAAACAAAAGTATTATAAATCAAATTTGTACTTAATAATTCCCAGTACAAAAAATTGAAATGTAAATTTGAAATTAGAAGCTTTGTTATGAATGCAACTTGATATTGTAAGGAAAAATGCTAAAGGAACTGCAGAAAAATTGTATTAATTCCTGTACCACAATATTTTAAAAGTTTAAACTCGCGAGCAAGAAAAATCAAAAACAACATAGGTGCTTCTTAGCCGTCCGAAATATTTTTGATGCCCAAAACTGTCCTTAAAATCCACCTTCTTTTAAGGATCAATGACATTAGACACATTTGTGTGTGTATATGTGTTTCCTTTTAGACATTTCAAGGGCACTCGTATTTCTCTAAATAGAACATTTCAATTTTTAAAGTGAAAATTTACTTGCAGTGGATTTTTCTATAAGATTTGTTATTGCTATTTTTTTTATTATTGGGTTAACGAATTTTCTATAATCTCGTTCTTTCAATGTAAAATTTCTTATTACCATTCTATCGTCATCAAGTTCACACTAAAAATATTAGTCTCTCCTTTTTAATCACTAAAGAGTAAGTTGCCATTATCTTAAACAATGTGTAAAAAAATCTCACCTTTCTTCGCAGTCAAGAACTTGTGAACGATTATAATTATTAGTGAAAAGAATAATAAACTGTACAAATGATAACGAATTATATAAAATATTTTATCCAAAAAATACTTTTATTCCTATATTTTCAAAGGAAAAACGTTCACAAGGAACATTTAAAAAAAGAATATTAAAGAAAAGAATATTTTAAAAAAGCCATTTGCCTACACTATCAACCCATTCCACCTCCGAGATTCACATCCCCGATATTCTTTGATCTCTCATTGACTTTTCGTGAACAAACCGACGATTTCCATAAAAAAGAAGCTTTATCGAACATGAGACTAACGAAGAAGATTCCCCGAGAAGAAAGCAATAACTTGTCCAACAGCGAAGAGGAGGAAATAACTCAACGAAGCCAGGTGGGACATTGATTTATTTTAACTTCGAAAAACAACTCCGTCGAAAGAGCTTATTGTTGACTGGAAGATGTAAAAAAAAAAAGAAGGAAAAGACGCGACGGTTTCTCGCATACATCATTCCATTGGCAACGTGAAAAAGACACGTCAGAACCGGATAATATATCGTTATATTTTTAAGCCGATGTTTCGTCGCGCGGACAACGAAGGATCGTATCTGTGACACCGGTTGATCGCGTTGGAACAAAAATGCTATCAATCATGCCAGTTATATAGAAATGGATTCCAAGCAAAATATTTGGCAGCTCGACAGTTCGTTCGACAAAACGGAACGAATCCGACAGAAGACGCGAACTTAATTTATGATACGACTACCCCGGGAATCGATCTGATATTTGTTGCAAAGAGCTACACCGGTTGCTTCGTCTCTCATTTTGTTACATCTCAATCTCACGATCGATCTCCTTTCGCCAAGAGTTGATTTATACAATACTTATTATACGGTCTATCAACGAGCAAACAGTACTCGGTGCTCGGCGTAAAGTAGAATTTGTCTTTCGAATTCTCTCTATTTATTATCTGAACATAGGTGATAGTGAAAAGTATAGGCAAAAAATGGCGAGAAAGGTTTGATATCGTCTATTCACAGGATATTAAACGTAGATTTCAGAGGTTTATGATACGTGTATAATTAGTATCACTGATAAATACGTGGACTTTTGCTTATTTTTCGCAATGACATTAATTTTCTGTACGGTGTTACATTACAGAAAACGTCTGAACGATGAACCTTTTAATTATTTTAACTCTGCTACGTTATTCTGAAAACTTACCAATTATAGTTTTCTAACGTTAAAAATTATCTGAAGTTTGAACAAAATATGAATATACAGGGTGGTTGATAACTGGTGGTACAAACGGAAAGGGGGTGATTCTACGCGAAAAAAGAAGTCAAAAATATAGAATAAAAATTTTTCGTTTGAAGCTTTGTTTTCGAGAAAATCAACTTTGAATTTTCGCTCGGTACGCGTGCACTTTATCACGTCTCGTTATAACGGATCTCACTGTAGATCGTTGTCTCGACGGAAAAAATTTTTTATTCTATATTTTCGACTTCTTTTTTTGCGTAGAATCACCCGCTTTCCGCTTGTACCACCAGTTATCAACCACCCTGTATTATTATCAGTATGCATAATTTCTCATCTTAATCCTACATTAAATATTTTTCTAAGACATTAAAGATATCTTTTGTATCCTAAAATGAGATCTAGATTGAAATATAAAAATTCAAAATTGAAGTTTAAAAATTAAGTGTCAAAAATTTGGGGATCTCAACAGGATTAGCTCGACCCGCTGGTGAGCACTTAATTACCAAAATAGTTGCAAATGCCATATCATTAGCTACATTTGCTAAGTTGAACCGTGCATTTACATTGGAATATTTTGCTTTGCACACGTCTCGAGTCGCGACAGCGTTGGTAAATTACACCTCCGAAATTACATCCGAAGTTACATCTAGAGAAGTCAAAAACCCTCCACTTTTTCGATCTTCGTTTTTGCAATAAATTGATAAAAGTAAGGACAGAAATAGAAGAGGAAAGTTCCGAATAGCGTTTATGATCGAAACTTGTAGAAAACTTGAGATTTAATTATTTCGGTGAAAACAATTTGCAATAAATGTCGACCTACTGCTAAGCGGAAAAAGGTGCGAAATAAATACACAACTAATTTTTCTTCGAGAGTTGGTGTGAAAAAATCGACCAACATGTAGTTGACGCGACTGGTTATCGCGTGTAGGCGTATACTCGAAGAGGCGGGAACGAAAAACCAGAAACTAGCAAACGGAAAGAATAGTAAACGAATATTTAGTCCAATTAAAAAGCAGCATTTCGCGTAAAATTTCAATTTCCTCCTGGCAATTAAAAGTTTGAGCACGAGGAAAGGTAGAAGGCCCAGAAAGGTTTTCAGAAAACAATTTACAACTGGGGCACGCTGCTGGAATATCTAACGAAACGAAAACCAACCTTATCCTAAAAAGTAAACAGCAAAATCAAGCCTCGCGAAATTCACTAGGAATGTAAACCAAAGAGGAACGCAATCAGGAACTGCGCAAACTATGGTTCATGTAATTTCATTGAGGATAAAACGTTATTTACTGTGTATAGATATACATACATTTGATATTGTCAATTTTCCGCTAGGTGATGTACTTTAGGAAGTGCACGTATACGTACTCATGCACAAGTCAGAGAACACGTAACAGAATTGCCTTCGTGTTATAAAATAGAATTGGGACACTGACGCATATTATTTATTTATCCAGATGAATCTTTCGTGAATTTCCCCAAGGATTATAACGTTACAGATATTAATGTATTTTAATCTTTGGAAATATACAACCATTTTTTCTATCAGACTTTAACTTAACCTAAATATTTCTCAAATTAAATAACACAAATAACATTTTTCAGTTTTGACAAATATTATTATTGTTATGACAACGTGCTCGTGTATTTCATTAGTCCACCATATGCATTGAATTCGTTTTTCAGCTTTAGTGATCGACTAATTTTCTGACGAAGCACTTTCAGCTTCCATCCATTTTCACTAGCTAATTCGTTGTTATTTCAGTTAAGCTGAACTTTCCCATCCATAGTAGGTTTCATTCGTTTTGAAACGAATTCTTTCGCACCAATAGGACAGTTTTTCTATATAGTTGTATGTAGCTAGAGTCTGCGGGCTCGCTAGGCCCGTGTAGTTAAAGTAACTACCCCCTGCAGACTTATTTTCATAATCACATTTTTTATTCAAATTACAATTGTATTTGCCTGTATACTTTATATATTTGTATCTGAAATTATGTTCCATTCTATGTCATTATATCTTTTATCGTTATATTAATAAGTGTCCAAGTGATTTGTGGACAAAAGTGAATTTATACATATACCTGGTTACACTTCGCTCAAACCAAAGTTAAAGTACGTAAGTTTTATTTGCACAATGTCTTAATGAAGGGCAAACCTCTAATATCTATGAATTACTGTGTTCTCACAGAAAAGCACACATAGCATCTGTGCCAACATACGTACAGGGAAACGTACATCTGTAATTCACATGTGTTCCAATTAGTTGTTAAATCTGATGCGTTAGGTATATACACGTAATGGATTAATTACATTCGTATCCTCGACGTCTACCAATTCGTCTGCGTGGATTATCAGAGATTAATGATTGGCGACATTAAAGCCACTAAATCTCCGTAAAAGCACTTTAAATCCGAGGCGGATATTGGTAAATCATTCGAACTCGATTTTTATATTCTTGATGATGGATGTAAGGTTATAGCGTGTATACGTTAGACTTGGATGAAAGCTTATGGCATCAGATTGATGAACGATGATAGAAAATTTCAGTAACGAAATCAAGAATTTTAATATTGATTTAAGATTTAATTTCAGTATTTAAAAGCATTTTTAATTTATACGCAAAAATTTGGAATCATTGCAAATTCTTAATAAGACGAAATTTGTAAAAAGATCAGCTTAGAGTAGCGTTAACTTAGCAATTTTTTCGTGAAAATTCTATCCAAATAAAGGAAACTAGTGTATAGCATTAATTTCAATAATAAAATTAAAAGAAGATTTAGACATAGAACGGATTCCGGGTATTAATACAATTATTAATTAAGATGTTAGCGAATTAACGTTTAATCGGTAATAATAAATGTACTTAATCTGAAACAGGATGAACAATCGTCGTGTCAAAGAATTTTTAAACTATACAAGATACAACTTTCGGGAGAAGTCAAATATGTGTATATAAGAAGCATAGAAACGTATATGGTCAGACATTGACTTTGACTTGACTTGACATTGGTCAGAATTGTACTACTTTATAATCTTTTCTAGACATATTATTATCATTACTACTTCAAGTGATAATCATTTACATTAATTAAACTGCTAAGTAGTTAACCACCTTCATTTTCTTCGTAATTTCTCAACTTTAATACTATAGCTATGGCTATATGATTTAAGAACTTAACTTTTCAGAAACTGAATGATTCAATTTAATAGACTTAATCAATTCAACTTTTACGTGTCTCAATTTACACTATAGCTACCAATGTTATTAGTAAATTCAGATCAGAATGATAGTAGAATAAAAGCTATTCCTCTATTAACCGTGTGTCGAATAAAGTGTCGTAATGGAATCGTAGATGTGTAGTGGGAAAGGACCGGAGTAAAATCTATACTTGCGGTGCTTCGGACTTCATCTGTCTTACGACAACGAACAAACACTAACATAGGATTCTACGTTACAGATTGTGTCGTACTCATATACGGGGTTAGGGTTGTACGTCAAGAAGATTGGAAAAGTTATTTTCGATGCTATAAATATGAAAATGAACTAAATCGATTACTTACTTTGCAAAAGATGAAAAACTATCTTTAGGGAGAAATGATCGAAGCTGATTGAAAGTTCGAATACGAAAAAGTCTAATCTACTAGTAAGAAGAAATTGAGTAAGTTACAAAAAGCAACATTTACCGTTCCCTATCGTTCGTTCCACCTAATTGATCAATCTCTGACAAAACTATTTCCTTGAATCGATAGTTCCTTTTACACTTGCGCCTTAACTTCGTCATAAAACGTAATCATAAACTTCTTTCACCTTTCATTTTAAAATATTCCGTTCTTTACACATTTTACCTTTACACGTATTAAAAAATGATCTTCCGCCATAATCGAGGAATTCAATTTCTGATTGTTCTCCAAACTGATATCTTTCCGTAATCTCTGTATTTCAATAACCGCGATGCATTCACCCAAAATTTTCGAATAGCAAATCTACTCAAATCTATCAAAAGGACTACCCAAATTGCAAATTGAGCCGATCATAATTAACTATTGCGTTACGTGTTAAATTCATTTACATCTGGGGTATATCGACGATTGTTTCATAGGAATTTCCTGTATGCGTTCATGCATTGAGCCACACAACAATGGCGCATGTAACAACCAGAACAAGAGCCTGTTATATCATTGGTCCTGTATATGAGGCCGTATCGTCAGCTTATACCGTACTTGTTCACCGAGCAATTCGCGATTGCTGAGTTGCGAATTAAGGTGAATGACAGTGATGCATAAGATTTATTGTTCTCGATCGTCGACTGTAAACGAACTGAGTAGTTAACGAAACGTATCATGAGAATAGAACACGTCGCTGGATACACAAAGAACGTTGTATCTATTTTTTGCTTATTGTGGTAACTTCCTAACTGAAAGGATTAAAATTTTTCGGTCATGTGAATATACGCCGAACGATGTTCTAGTTGTCAGGGATAAATAGTTTGGGCAAATACAGCGTTCTTAATTTCGCTGGGAGCATTAAGAACTCCTACGTGAATTGAATTTCGAGCAGGGACGTGAGAATCTCGCGAAGATCCGAATTAAAAATTACCTGTATATCTGCTATTAGAACACGGAATTTGGAGTTTGCACTTATGTGACTTTCGTATTGCCAAATCTCCGTCTTTTATCTTTATTAATTACAATTTCTTTACAGCGATACGCTTTAATCTTTGATAGATTAAAGTATTGCGTACACGTACAATTTGATTTACAATCTTTTTTCCATCAATTCATATTATCAAATTTTCTGTGTTTTCACACTTCGTTAATTGACAATATTTTTCGCTTAAATCTCATAAAACTATTAAAGTGAAAGATTGAATCGTTTTAAGGGGAATTCTATCGATATCACGATATTAATTGAAGATTCAGAGTGACTATTTTTTTCGTCAATTCTAAAAAATTGCTAAGATGAAACTGTAGATTGTTCCGAAGAAATTCGACCAATATCGATCGATTACCCTTCGAAAAACAAAAGGTCTTTGCCAAGGGCTGTCCTTTAACTGCATCAGCGAAATATTCTGCTCTTGACATTTTATTCTCTCTTAGTCACGAACGGTAAACCTCGAAACCATTTAAATCGCTTAAACGAACGCATTCTGCATTCCTGCATTTTACATTTCCTCTGCTTTTTTTAAAGGCGCTTCTTGTTTCATTGGGTCACTCGAACACGTTCTAGACCGATTAAACGAGAGACACAACATGTAGAAATACTCGTACTCCCAGCAATTTTCGCAACTTCTCTGTTCCACAGCACAATTTCGACCGCGATATTATCACTCGCAAAAACTGCTACACTTCAGCACATCGCACACGAGCCTGAATTAAGCCGTGGCTTCCAGCAACGGCGGCCATAATTACGATCGCGCTTCGAATAACAAACTTTTCGAACGAACTTTGCGTTAGGCAACGAACTACGTTGGAATAACCGCAAACGAACATTTCTCAGAATTTTTGACAAAAATAACTAAGAAATAATAATAAGAATGAACGAAAAGGGAAACAGTAGCGTAATATAACAGTAATATAATGGTATATTAAATAAAATATTATTACATAAATTCTCATCGAGTCTCATGTGTTTTTCTGAAACAAAGTCCTGTAAAATACCCAACAAATGTTAGTACCAATCATGAAAATATAAAATTCGATCAAAAATGTTTGTTATTCTAAAACGAAATTTTACTTACACGAAAATACTTCAACACTTATCATAGAAAAATTGTATATTCATACGCTATGTGTTATATACAACATTTTGAAACTCTGTCAGCACTGTCATAACACCGTTTTGATTCTATTGATAAAATTTGAAACCAACCTGTCAATAGATATTGAAATTACAAGACATCATTGAAGATATATTTGGTAAAAACTGAATTCTACAATATGAATAGTCATTCGAAACATATAATAAGTGTTAAAGGTGGTTCCACGGAATATCGAAATCCTTAATACGATGAACAGTTCGTTGTTTAAATGATTTTATGATTTTTACGAAATATGTACTTGTACCAACTATTTCGTAGCTTCTATAGGCATTTTTAAAGTTATTTTAAACTTTATCAACGTAATCATGATATTCTCCTGGTTCGTGTTATCGTCCCAATACAATTTCAAAATGTTTCATATAACACTGATAACGTATTCATAAAACTCATCTAGAAGTGTCCACACACATACTTTCGTAAGTAAATATTCCACCATTTGTGAATTCTCACCATTTCCTCTTGCCGAAAGCATGCGTTCTCTCACAATCAGTCCAACAATGCATTAAGAAAACGGAACGTTCACCGCTGCCACTATTAACCGCACATTTCTCATCCCCTAAGGTCTGATTCCCTTGCTCGTTGAAGGAAGCAATAACACTTAATGACCAACGAGAAACGGGAAACCGAGTGAGACATTCCTACACGGGTATCTATGTAGAACAAGTCTCTGAGCGTATAATTAATTACTGGCGCCACGTTGCATCAATTCGAGGGAACCTTTAACGAGGCCTCGCGTAAATCGTTGTAGCCAGAGTGAAAAGTTGGTTCCGCAAGAATGTGACCGCATTTATCTTGACGTTCGACTTAAAATCGGGAATGTATTCATCGTAATGCGACGTGTGAAAAGTCTGAACTCTCCCGGTTCTTCGCGTGAAACTCATTTAATGGGGGGAGAAAAAGCACCGTGTATGGAGTGTTTTCAATGGCAGAAAAGTCGGAGAAGTACTTGAGGGTTTACGCTAACGCGACTTGTCCCTCTTTAGAACGTGAAAGCTCGCTCCTCACTGGTGAATTTTTCTAACCGTGAGAAAAATTGCGCGGTAAAAAAAATGAGGAAAGATCGTCGCGTGAATAAGCGAACGGAATATGTGACGCGATGAGGAAAATTGTGGAGAACTCCATTGTCGAATTCTCGGTGGACTATTGAAAACTAACAATCCTTGATTTCTATGGAAAGTTTGATGGAAGTGGAATCTATTTTGCGGATTTTAACGGACGTTCAGATTTTCATTACGATCGCCTAAAGATACTGTGACAGGAAAGTTTAATTACACAGAATAAGCTTATTTAGCCATTGAAAATTCAATTTTCACTGAACAGAAATTTAAGAATAAGGCTGAACTACGGCATATTTCCGTATAATATATTTAAAATTTTAAAATATCAGACAAATGTTTCAGCATACGAGTAGTTCATAAGTCATTGATCAATTCTGTAAATTGAGAAGCTGAAAAAAGCGGCGATTTTGCAAACACAATTTTCTAAATTTATGTTGCAATTTACTATTATTTGTATCATCTTGTTGAGATAAATGAACTTGTAGAATGAAGTAATTTGTTTCTTGAGAGCTGAATGTAAATCATGCGCATACAGGTAATGAAACTGACAAATTAGCAAAAAGTTAAGTTATAGCATGATCTCTTCTGTAATTTCTCAAAATGTAGAATTTCCAGTGTTTGAGGAAAATTATTGGACGGCAGACTACATTAACTTTCTTAAATTTGAAGTTCAAACTTCGAATTATTAAATAGAAATAAAAGTTTCAAAGAAAGTAATCCACGATTAGAATTTCATTTACTTACATTTTTCTAAACAAACACGTTTTTCATATGTTAATCACTATAGAAGCTCAACTGGACTGAAACAAGGCATTTAACAGAGTTCGCAATATTTTTACGATTGGAAATTTGTATTAAAAATTTCCATAAACTTCCCATTTGCAGACTTATTTTTGCTTAGACTTATATCTTGACTGAAGATTCACCCCCATCAAAGCGAGCGATCGTATCATGGATAATAGCAATATCCCAAGCTCAAAGCGGTTAGTAGGCGTAGCTAGAAGTAATCGAGTTAGCCAGCAGCGCGAAATTAACATAATCTACTTTTCACCCGCCTTATGTGATAACTACTTGGAAATCTCATCCCTCGGGAAGAGCCGCGAAAGTGAAGAAGACATTGAAATATATAACACGGCTACATAATATAAGAGGGATAGCTACGAGAGCCTCCTAACTTCAAATTACATTGTGCACGTACCACGATGAGACGAGGCGAGATGGAAACGCTTTCGATTTCCATAAATGTAGTGCGGTCCTCTATGGAATCTGACAGTCCCATGGGACGAACATGCGTACAGACAGAAAATAAGACTGTCTGAAAAAGCAATCTGAAAATTTATGAGAGCCGAAATTAAACAAAATTCAAGCTCCTTGTTATTCTATAACATTTTGTTTGAATCCATATTTGTGCCTGCGAAATTTTCTCGAAAAAAATTTAATTTTACAGGAAGAATTTGGATTGAACTATCGATAATGGTACAATTTCCAAGAGAATCTAAAAGCTATTAATGTTCTCCTTATATGGAAGTATTAGGTTGTCCTAGAAGTTTCTTTCGTTACATAAGTGAAATAATAGATGCATAACATTTTTTATTCTATATTATTTTATGGATGTATGATCCATTTTGTAGTAATAGAATAAAATGGATCAAACATGATTCAATAAAATAACATAAAACAAAAATTGTTGTGCATCTACTACTTCCTTATAAAACGAAAGGAACTTTTGGGACAACCTAATATAAGTTGATTAATTAAGAACGACCCACTAACGAATAGATCGAAATACCTAACATCGTAATTAAGTAACAAAATATTATTATGATATTTATTCACGTTTTAATTTGAACTGTATACAGTTACAATATATGGAAAATTGCATGAAGTCAGCGAGAAATCAGAGTCAATTATAAGCAATCTGAATTCCAAATTTCTGAAGAGAATTCTAAACTAATTAAATAGCATAATAAAAAAGCAAATTTAAGGAGTCAGTAAGTTAGCGACTTCAGTCTGTTAATACAATGAATGGTCCAAGCACGATGCAAATATTTATAGAACATAAAGAAGTTTAAAGGGACTAAAAAAAAAATCTTGATACACCTACGCTCTGAAGGAAATTTTACTAATACAAATATATAACACGATCATTTTACTGGTAAGAGTGATATATTACTGTATCTGACCATATGTTATGGGGTCAAATTGTAAACCTGAAGCAATATTATTTTTTTACAAGTAATTAACATGTATACCGATTGGTTTTGAATTATTCGGAAAATTATTTGTCGAAGTGGCAACAACAGCTTTCAACAAGTTTGATCAAGTGATATACGAGAATTAATAACGTGTTAACACAAGCTGCGTCAATATTTACGACCATGGAGTAATTAATTACATACTTAGTAATTGGCTACTAAATTTGAATCTACCTCGACACTGTCAACCAAAGATATATAAATTATCTGCGGTTGCTTGTTCATTCAGGAGCTAATTATCAGAACTGAATATACCTTTTGAGTCCCAAACGAAAACTCGAAACGAAGATTCATAATACTCATAGATATTTATATATTATTTAATGTTCCAGATAGTTACTAGGTTATAAGATATGAAACGTTTGATCTCGTTGTATCAACTTTTACCTTCCAATAAATATTTCTACCTTCATAAACGTATATCCTTTTAAAGCTGAGAATTTCCCTTCATATACGACTTTAATTTTTTAACATTTACGCGTGTAACGAAAGACGTACCTTTGAGATGTACTTTTTAGGATGCAATAAAGTATAGATCGTGAAACCTCGGATATATGTTAAACAAACAGTTGAAGTATGTAGTTGCAATGTAAGTAACTAATAACAATTTATGTAAGAATAACAATCTAGTTGGTTATTATTTTACGATATTATTTTTATCACTATTTTTCGTAAAGATTATCCAAAAAACAACCCGTTATCCATTATAACACAAAGTTTCTAGCAAATAATGCACGCTCACGACATTTCCATTTTTCATTGTTTATCTATCGAAGCTTTTAGCCAGAAGAATTCCACTGCAAAAACATGTAAAGTTTCTCGAGATTTGTAGCATATGTCATCGTCTCACAGTTGCTTAAAGCATAAAGAAAAGTGAACTAGCGACTGTTGCTACACCGCAAGAGCAATGCTACTGAATTATTTACTAGTTTCTCTACGGAATTCTCTGCCCATCGTTCCACTTTTTTATTTGTCGTTCATTCGTTTTTTACCAATTAACCACGTTAAACAGTAATTGGATTTAATTCAATTACGAAGAATTCAGTGCAGATTGTTGCAAGCAAATGTTAAAACTCGCCTTTCTTCTTAGAAATATGAAATAATTTTCATATGAAACTATCGATTATTGAGAACATAGAGTGGCATATAGAATTATTCGGAATATTAGAATAAATTCTCAACATTCCATCTCATATCTCAAGCTACAAATGAAAAAGCTTTCCGCTGAAAGCTTCGAAGCTTGATCGTTATATAATTTATTCCTCATTCTTTTGTTGCGACGATTCATCGAAACATTTATATCGTTATTTCATCGTGCTTTATTTTCCACCGAAAATAAACCAACTATTTCATGAAAAATAAATTCTCTGCATCGATATTACTGGCTTAATATACCTGAAACTTCTTTAAGATATCGCGTTACGAGGTATAATAGGATAGAACTGTCTCAAACGTTAATTACATAGTCTCCATAATTAGGTCTTGACCGTTTCTCTAAGAAAACTTGGTTGGATGCAATATCCTTTGTGTCTTTCGTTTGATACGCTCAGACAAGGAAATCGATAAGCTTTCTACTGCAAGAAAAGATTTTTTTAGAGCGATGAAATAGATTATTGATGAAGATTGATCACATTTGACAAATAATTCCATCCATCAAATCCTATTGCTGCAACCCCTTCAATCTTTGTTACAAAATTCGAAAGTATTCTAACTCTTTCAATGTTTTCATTAATTTTGTTCTTCTATTAAATCTATCCAATTTCCTTAAATGAATTATTTTTCATACCATTTTTTTCTCCGAACGCCTCAATTCGATTCTATAAATTGATTTTCTAATTTTCTCGAGTTCTCGAGCGAATCTACGAAAATCGAATGGGACGACGACGAAATAATTATCTCACGGTGATAAAATAATTACGGGAGAACAATCGCGTGAGCAATGACTGTGGCTGACGTTTCACAGATCCATGCTCTCCCTCAATCCTACTTTTTAGAATGCGAAATTCAGAACTGGAACGAACGGGACACGAATTCGCTCGAAAGCTAAGAATCGCTCTCGTTTATTCCCCCATACGAGAAGAGGGAATTTCGATCAGCCACTCGGCTGCCAGAGTCGGAAATTAAAGCCACACAGGTACAAATAGAATCGAGAAGTCACAGCAGAAAGGCCTCGTTGAAAATTCATCTCTCGCGCTTTCACAACCTTCGATCGATAATTTACTTCCAGCTTTATTTCTCTTCTTTGTCCTCACCCTTCCTACTTTTTTCATTTTCTCTTACTCACCTGTTGCCGTTACGTTCTAACACATATTTGATCTAAGACAAGTAACCGACTAAGCTTAATTAAAGTAATTAATAACTAATTCCATATCTAATTGTGTTTTCGTATTACAGTTCTTTTTTACTTTTTACCGGCCACGCGAAACGCTGATACCTGCATATATCTGTGTTATTTTCACTTGTTAGCTAGTCACTTGCCCTCTTATTTCAAGCTTTATTTAAACTCCGATTTGCTATCGGGACCAGCTATTAGCTTTATAAAACAATATAAAAGAGATCAACCATTGTTATCATGATTATTCCATCATCAGGTCCTTGAAAATCTTTCCTGACATGACTTTCTCTCTACACACCATTATGCCAGTCCTAAACAGTATTATTTATTTCAGTGTCTTTCGAAGTTTAGGCTACAGAAGTCCCTAAATATCTCAAATTCGCTACACTATTCGTAACAAATACCACAAATTCATGGTACATGTGAGAAAAAAATAACTACAGTTAGTCTGAATTCGTATACTTGAAAGGGAATTGCTATACCTATATCTTTGCCGTGAAAAATCTCGCAACAACCAAACGTATTAAAATCTCGAATATCAACGCGTAACAACATTGCATTGAGTAACCGTGAGATTACCGCGAGTTCGACACAAATCGAAGAATATACCATGGTATTCAACAGCTGATCTTTCATTTTAACTTTTAAGTTTATTAATTCCTCTGGGACGTTTCTGGGTCTTCCGTTTCCCTAAAGCAGCAGCTTTGATCGTGACTATCGTATCGTGACACCTCCAAAAGCTCAGAGAAACTCGTATTATCGTGTTCGAAGATCCATGAAAATAAAGTATCGTCTTCTATCGCTTGAAGGAAGACACGCCAGATTGAGCTGGCTCGAGGATAGCCATCCTAATCGAATACATGTCGATCCATCTTGCGTGCTTCGGATAAGAAAGCCACAGTATTTCCATTGATGCACCTGCATGACTCATGCGCGTATACATATGCACCGTAAGCTAGTACGTATCTAGAGACTTTGATCGATTGGTTATTAAATACATAAGCACTTTACCAAAGTGTAAAAATTAACACATTCATAAGTTTATGGTATGCGAGTGATATCATCTCAGATATGGAGATACTTCATACGACCCAATTTTATAGTATAAATTATAAGATTTCAAGTAGAAAGATTCACCATTTATGAGATATTAGAATTTAAAACTCGAACTGTTTAAAATAATTGTCATAAGATGAGATTATGAATGTTCGTTTTTTTCACTTTTTTAGCTACATAGCTAATATAAATTTGCATTAGCATCCATAGTCTATTTATGATAACTCACGTAATGGATATGTGTAAAATTCTACAATGTAGGAAAACTATTCGAATTAACTACGAAAAACGATTTTGTTATTACATGTTATCTTCTAAAAATCATTTCCACGGTATCGTAAAATATTCTATTATGCTTCTCTATTAATTTTATAATTTTTTAAGCAAATTGCACCTTACTGAAAATAAGTATCTCTTGCCAGGCATTTTTATTGCACACATTGCAACTTCGCACACATTTTTCCAGCAATATCAATTGTTTTCCTTCTTTTCTTTTTTTGTCAAGAATTTGTCTTCGCAATGGAACATATCCTGTTCTTATGAAATGAGATTCTCTAGTACGTAAATCCTATTGAATCAAAGCTGACAGATATTCCTCAACAGGTCTGATTGGGTCAAGTAGATAAGGGTCTCAAGAGTGGATTTAATTTTTTGACTTGAATTTCAGTCGACCTTGTTCATGATGTGAAATCCTATAAATCTAACCTAAATCTTTCTCAAATTTTAGAATCTAAATTACACGTATAAGCTTTCAAGTAGAAAGACCTGCCACTGGTCAAACGTACTGATTGAAAGTAGAACATAATATTTTACTTACCGTGTTGGTTGACTTGATTCTATAATATCGTGTAAAATATATATATGTCGGATTTACATTAGAATTAGGGTTAGGGGCGTGAAACAAGTCTTCGTTTGGGTTACACGTTGTCGTTATGCAATAGAGAAGATATTGACTAGTGCAAATACGATTATTATAGAACCGGACAAGTAACCGTGGTAGTTAGGTACTCGAGAAACTAATGACAATGATCCTAGGTTCAATAAAGAATCCGCGGTCGACGGGATGATAGATGAACGTACTCACAAAATCTAAGTCGGACGCGTAATATTCACTGGTCGTAAAGGGTTACTTCTTTCATCGATGAGATCGCGAGCGAGAATGCCTTGTGTGTCTAAGGACACGAGATCAAAAAAGCCTTCGTTCAGAAAGTAAGGGAAATTGGCGTTGCTGCTAATTGGTCAATCTCCATATCGGTGGTTAGAAAAAGATGCTAGTCGCCCTCGAGGGAAAGTTGCTAGTGGGAAACGCCGCTCGTTGAAAAATAGGTCTCCCCTATTTTCCCGTAGTTGGGATAAAGACTGTTTGCCTGTTTGAAGGACTTTAGTTGACTAAATCTTAAGGTTTATAACGGGCCCTCGAGCTAGCTGAACATGTACTGCGGAGACGCATCGACATCTGGCAATCATCTTACTCGAAGAATAGGGTCTGCGTATGGCGAGCTACGGGACAGAGACCGTTGGAATGTTTACTGTCGAGTGTTACAACTATTTCCTTTTTAAGGAGAGCTATAGAATTATTCCATGCCTTTGTTAGTCAAAGCGTTCATCCCGTGACCACGGCTACGTTCGGCGACTGGCTGTCGCCTTGAGCCCAAGCTCATTATCACAACTCTCGAACAATTACTGTCGGATTGAATAACTACAATTGTTTAATTACAGCTATAGTAGACTCTAGGTTACAATGTTGCAGGATTAATCAAAATTCCAAAGACTCCGGTGTTCCTTCATCTCCGACATATATATTATAAAAGCTTCCAAGTAGAAAGAGTCGCTACTGGTCAGACGTAAGTAATTGAAAACAAATATAGTATTCTACTATGTTTATGTTATTTTGTATTTTGTAAGTCAAATATTTATTGGCAGAATGTGCTGTAACCGATAGCAAGATATACAATAGCTCGGCATGAAAAGAGAAGTTCAGCCTTTTTCTTCAGAAAATGTACTTCAAATATTTACCTGGTTGATACAGTCAGCCATGTATCTGGATTTAACAAGAAAATATTTAAAATAAATTTCCTCGAAAACAAGGCATTGTTATTACAACATTATGTAATTATAGTATGCATATATGCAAAATAATATTGTTTCATATTCTTGATTTATTTTTCCATAAACGATTCAATTGATTGAACTTTTGAATTTCAATTATATCACCAATTATATCCTATATCAGCCTTATATACATTTTATGCACTTTACATTATTAAATTTGTTGAAAGGCTCGTTGAAATAATCTCCACGTCAAAGGAGATGCTATGTTTAACCGTCGTGAACAGTAGCAATTACGTAAGAAAAACATTCAAACAAATCATCATGCAGCGTGGCTCGTTCCAGCATACAAACTAATGAGGCAGTTAAGAATTTCTTGCTGAAATGCCGCCGGCAACTGTGCTCCGATAACTCTGCCGGTATTTTATCCAGACTCAAAGATTTCGTATATCCAATCTTAGCAACTGCATTGAACGTATACTCGAATATCAGAAAAGATTCTTTGAAGACTACTTCCAAGTCAATTCGAAGCATATCTTTAACCATTTACCCTTAACTTTAGCTGGTACTTGGAACTTCTTATATTTCTATATTTGAAACTGGAATCTTGCAAAGTTTACGTCTTAAATTCTCGCAAGCTTAGCGCTGCAGCTATAAAATTTTGAACTAGTGCGTAACCTGAAGCATCCGCAACTTTGAAATCTCCAAGTTTGCAGTCACGAACTTCAAAATCTTTCGAGTCTCGGCGCAGATTTCTCTTTGAGATTCTCGGAGCATCGAAATCCTAAACGTCAGCCTTCACAGGCACGTTCGAAAAATGGCAGCTCGGTGAAATTAAAACGGGAAGCAGAAAGCATCGGTTCACAAAGGTTTTCTTCGAAGTACGTTTTCCTCGGCGCTGCATCTCGCCTCGACAGTCTTTTTCACCGATGTTCTTTAGTCCGAGAACAGACGTGCTAACGTTACACAATGAAAAAAATGAATGGGGCCAGCTACCAGGCAGCTACTGCCTGCAGGTGTATATTATATACAACTCTACCAGAATAGGAAAAGAAAGAAAGGAGAGATGTATACTGGGTGTCATAAAATATATGGGGCTATTTATGCCTCTTATAAGCCAAACTGATCAACTCTACCTTTTATCTATTTCTTAGTTAAATAACATAAATAAATTACATAGATACATTATTGCTCGATGCTGAAGGAACAAAATAACTTCTTACTTTTATCAGTCCATAAGAATGTGACACAAATAATGGCGATTTCAAAGTAAATTTAAAAAACAGTGTTTGTAACTTTATCACTAGTGTGTGGATTCTGGTACGTTCATGGGAAATTTGAAAATGAAAAAATACACAGAATGCGCATAATATAAAATTTAAAACGTAGTGCTTTCTGCGGTATTCAATGGAAGAGACAATTTTCTATACCAAAAATCCATTTTTCTAATCATTTTCATAAAAATGGGAATTTGCATAAATATCCGGTCTAATCATCGCATTTTCTCCATTTTACGACTTATGGAGCTGATGAATATATAACTTCTGAAGGACATTTGTAAATTGCAAAATTTTTGGCATAAGACAGACTTGTTCATAGTTTCAAAACTAAAGCTCGAATGACATCATTATACGTGAACTTTTTTTTGTTATATTGATATCTACAATCGAATCTGTATTCAGTACTCAATTTTTTACCAACATCCTGTATATATCAGACAAGATGCAGTCGAGAGGAATTACACGATCTTTCATCGAGAGGAACCGGTCTGCCGGGAAATATTCTTGCTTCTTCTGCCAGCTCAGCTTTACCAGTTAGATTCCAATGGTAGAAAAAGGAGGCGCAGAAGCCAAGCAGACGTGGAAATGAATGTGAAACCGAACGAAGATTCATGGCCCAACGGGAAACCCTCTTACCGCCCGCATGTTAAGCCTTTCGTAAACATTTGCACTGTCTATGTAGAGAAGCGACAGCTAGTTTCCTCCACAAATATTGCCATGATCCTTATAAAATGTGTATGTGTATATGTGTATCAGTGGGGAATCGAAACGATAGAGAACCCAAAGATAGAGAATTAGGAGGATCGTGCGAAATCAGCTAATTTCTTGGCCACGAACCGCCCTAGGGCTAAATTATAGGTCTGAAATTTGATAAGAAACAACTAACTGAATGGACTGGTCGGAGATCGATCCGATGAAAGCAAGCCGGAGGTAAAAGCAGGATTCTTTTATCGGGCTTTAAGATTGCTTTCTTTCTCCGTGTAAAATCAGAGGAACGACGTTTATTCATGGAATTTTGTCTGCTGCTAAAATATATATGCATTTAGGACGATCGTGTCGAGTTAAATATTTATAGAGTTATCTTCTGAAAAGGTAGAAAGGGATACACTTGGATTTGCTTTTCGTTTCACAATTTCTTTAAAACATTTATATCTTATTTGAATTATAAGCGTGGATTAGAAATGAAACACTTTTTTATACTTTTATACTTTAAGAAAGATTATCTTTATATACAGAAAATAGGGAAGGAAAGGGGAAAGAAAAGGAAAGAAAGAAAAACAAGGGAGGGAAATTTACAATGATATACTATCGAAATTCGTAGATATTAATTAATTAATTTCGACTTCTGACTGGATGATTGAAAGCTATTATACTTGCAGACCTTCTGCTCAGGCTTAACTCCTTTCCAAGGTATGTCAAATTAAGAACATACTTGTAATGTACGATATAACCACATGGTGTTCCAACTAAAATGTAAAGAACAAGAAACGAGAGGACGTGATGTACGTGTTACGTTTCATGAATTTCTTAAAAATTGTTCTGTGTACTACGATGTTGGCCAAAAGTTTGGAAACAATGCGCATTCTATGGAAATTAAGAATTAAAACAAAAATCTTAACTCAAGATACAACAGAAGTATATACAGATAATTTCCAATTATCCGGATGTATGTAGAGAACTATCGTAGGTCCTAATATATTTATTAACCAGAATATGAATAAATTAATATTGAATAGCTCGTAGACTATCTCTCGAACCTTTAATAATACGAACGATTGTCATGCCAAAGGGTTTTTAAAACATAGAAGATAAAACTCTCAGGAAAATTAAAATATACGAGTAAGTGAAATAGAAACATATACAGTCAGACATTCTTAAGACCATTTCTGCAGAAATTGTAATGAATTCTAAGTACAATACTATAACAATTGTTACAGATAATTTTCTACAAATTTCTCAATTTCAGTAGAGTTATTTAATCGGTTTAGTTTTTATGTGAGTCAATCTACAGTACGACCATAAAATCTACGATCTGCTGAAATAAAGGAAATGTACATTTTCACAATCCTCAATTTTCGAAGCGAACATTAAAGAAAGAAGGAAAGAAATTTCTACTGTTGAATGTTAAACGAAATTACTATTACCGTAATTGCTACCAATCCCCCGAGAAATGTTTGAAATAATCAGGGAGACAATTAAAGGGAAACGGTCCTGACTTTTTTATTAACGTTGTAACCGACATCCTCTAAGATCTGAAGATCTGCACACCAAGTAATTAGACACCTGGGAGTGTAAAGATCCGCGTTGAGTAATTAGTTTCATTGGAAGTCTGAAAATATCTTGGTAGTATGTTAGCCTGAAAAACGTTGAAATTATTATGCACAATTTAAACCAGGGTAATGAGAACAATTTCAATTATACAAAGCTATGAATCATGAAATTCTCAAGGCTACCGAGGTTTACGAAGTATAAAGCGTAAAGAATGAGAACAGCTTGTGAAATCGCATTTGTATACCGAACGAAATACAGTACAATTTGTTGTTACAAGTGTTAAACACGAGTTTAATCCTTTTCGGGCTTGTTATCGTTTAAGTCGCTCTTTTACGATCGATGGGTCCTAATTAATTAACTGACTATAGAGAGATTCGAAATAAAATACGTTAAATGTATATTCGTACTTGTGATATTATTAAATTATAATTGTATTAAACGATGATATATTTAATTGAATACTAAAATAAAAAAGTTGGTAACATTGTACATGTAATAAACAAAGATACATTTCGTCAAATATTTTCTGTTTCACCTATAAATTTTCCTATTTTAATAGTAACGATCATCTTATTAATAATTATCAAAATATTTCGTACAAAACAGGTTAAAATTATACTGCATTTTATATTATGCATTACTGTGTTATAACTTCTACATTATATCATATCACATTTATGCTTGATTCTCCTACTTAATTGCACTTTAATTTAAAGCTTAATTAAATCTAATCCCAAAATAAATCTGGCTTTACATTAGCGAAAATAATCTAAAAGTAATCTAAAAGGAATTACATCTAAAACGTAATTACTTTGTAATTTTTGTAAGCATCTACACCAAACCATAGATCGAAATCTTTCAAACGACCTACCAACGTAGTTACCATTAGCTAATGCGAATCATTAATTAACGAAATAACCGGTTCGCGTGAATTTCGACGATAAAATTTGTCAAATTTCACACTTCGCGAAACGTTAACGTCGGTATAATACAATGTGGTGAATTTTCTATTAGGATAAACCGTCCAGATGGGACATATATATAATCTCACGGTTCGATTCAGCGCCGTAAGCAAATGTGGCAGGGGCACCACCATTGAAACTTTAGCATAATGTCGTAAATTACGAACTGGGGTAGCTGTAATGTCCTTCCATCCTCGCAATTTGTTCCCAGTGTACGGATAGTTAGGTCGAATATACATATAAACCGATACGATTCAACAGGTGCTACTGTAGCATGCGAAACTACGCGAAACAGTGTGCTAGGTAAAAGAACCAGTCATGGAAAATCGAGCTTTTATTTAATAGACATATGAATGATTTTAAAAAGGAAGAACTATTAAGCTGCTTAGAAATAGAGGTAATGATCAAAATAACATGTATTTGCCAGACGTTCAATTTTAACTTTTTCTAAAAAGCAATGTCTTCTGAAGCATTTCACATTTTCTATTATTATGAAAATTTCTATTCCATTGAAAATCTCGATAGATATTGTAATCAGTTGAAAGAAAAATATACATTTTATATTAATGTCGTGTAATATCTATTAGATTACTAAAAAAAATCCAAGTATTCAGTCTTAATAAATTACACAGTTTTTCAATGGGAAAGTTTCTCGTCACTGAAGATTCCAAAGTAGTTTTATGAATTTTACGACCCATGGTGGATAAACGAAAGTATTATGAATTTTAAAAGAAATATTAGTATTCAGGGTAAACTTCACACTATTCTCGTTTAAGATATCAAGTTAGACACTTGTTGTTTTACTAAAAACCCTCTTCTCGAATTAATAAATTATTTAAAAGTCCCCTATTAAATATCTTTAAACAGCTTCAAAAGTTTGATAGCTCAAGAAAACTATTATATTTTATATTGTTTGAAACTAAATAACATTGAAACCTCGTTCACTTTATTCTACGCGCGATAATGTAATAATTTATTCGACGCATAATAAACGAATGAGACTTTGTCCATTTAGCCACAAATATGTTTCTTCGTCGACGTTTTGCGAAACGTCCCCGCTATTACCATAAACTGATTAATCGATCCGAGATAACCGACACAATAACGAAACAATTCGCAACGCAGTTCATAAATCGTCCTCGTTACCATATTAATTTGAAACGCGATCGACAACAATCGACCGACGAATATCACTATGAATTGATATAGAATAACACATAAAAGCGGTCATATTATCTTGCCAGCTGACACTATGAATTTTGGATGGGTTTAATTAATTAATTTCGCATGAGAAACTCTTCAGGGATTCGTGGCTCACATGTTTCGCATTTCGAATATTTCATCAGCAGAAAAGATGAAACTGAAGTAACTATTTAATATATTATATTTAATATCTAATATATATTATATAACACGATCGAAATGTTTAATTAATTATGTTAAGATGTGCATCATGACGCGGAATGAGGGCCAATGTACAGTTCATACACAGCTCGCTTATACGAACAGGTTATCGTTTAACGTCAGTTATGTGAACTCATAGCTGAGCGCTTATTATTCTTACTTACAGTTATACAAACGCGTATTCTGACGTGGTCGACGTTCGATACGCAACTGAATGTTTAAATGGAAAGTGTTCTTCAACCTCAGTTATCCCAATGTCAGCTTCTATTATCGTAACAAATAAAAGCAATTGGTGGGTATGACTAGTGAACCTCTATTATTTACGAGATTCATCGATTATCCGAAAGACTTCGTCCCTCGGCGTGTTTGAATAAACAAAGTTTCACTGTAACCGAGAAATAAATATAAAAAGAGATTCAGAATGTTGAAGCTTAATTACTATGGACTATGAACACAAAAAAATATTAATGTATGATAAGGAAGAATATTTTGATTTATTCAATTCTTTATTAAAATAGTCAAAAACACTTTGATGTGTTCTATTGACTCCGAAAAAAGAAAACCAAAGAATGTAGTATCTGATGAAAATCACAAACTTCTAACAAGAAAAGATCGAGAAATTTTCAACGAGCAATATAAAAGTGGGGGAATAATTCGTTAAAAATTATTGTTTTCCAAATAATTCGTGAAATTAATAATCCGATAAAAGTTTATATAATGTCATACTTAGCTTCATACAGAATTTCTATTTCACCATGACTGTTGCTAAAAATTCTTCGTTCTTCATCTTCAATTTCCAAAATATTCATCCAAGAAACCAGTGTGTAAAATTATACAACGCTTCAAAGTTAGTTAGAAAATTGCATTAGCCTTTGACGTACGAATCACAAGTGATTCATCAACAAATTTTTAACAGATATCAGATTGATTGATCATTTATCGATAACAACATTCGTTCATATTTCAAGACCATCCTTTTTGAAATGAAATAGTACTTAAGTACTTTAAGTAGCATTTAATTCGATTGACACTAAGCAGCACTCTTGTTGAGAATCTCTTAGTTAATAGAAAGAGAAGATTAAATATTCATCGACTTTGAAGTTTTTAGTAAAGCATACTGAAGGCTCGTGTTACTAAACAGAGATGGAAAAAGAAATGAAGAAATATACGTTTTTAAACTCGCGTTATTTTATTGTCACGTAAATGTCGGCGAAGAACAAATAAGTTCTTAGAAACCATTTGAGAACATTCAGTCATTGTAATTGATAGTGTCATTCTATTAACAGATGGTGCAAGACAAATTTACACGATATAGAAATTATCGCCATGAACCTGCAGACAACAGTAATTATTGAAGACAGTATATTACGTTTCCAAGATTCATGGTCTCGCTACGAGTACTTGTAAGTTAACTTGCAGTGAAGTTTCTTGCAGCATGCTTTGTTACTTGGAAGACAGTAATCACAAGTATAGGAATTAATTAAGGCAATTTAACAGAATCTTCTGAAATTTATAACCTTCCAAAACATTAATTTTAAGGATATTGGAAGAGAAATATTTGAAATTTTGCGAAGTTTACCTGCAAAAATAATAACTCTATCGTAATAAACTTCCACATGCGTAAATTGACTGGTTAATAAATTTACTTCTTTAACAACTCTATACAATATAATACTCAAGGGAAAAAAATTAACGGTGCAGTGATATCGAAAAACGTACTTTCCTAGCGATTTTCGCAAAGCGTTGGAATAATTCGTTCGCATAGAGACAGTGAAAGCAAGAAACGGAAGAATGAGTAACATTTAACGTATCATAAAACAAATCGACAAAATTTCCTTTTTAATGTGCCGAAATGTACAAAACTGGAAATAATTCGCAATTGCTTCGAGCGCAAAATGATCCATAATCGTTGAACAAAAAGAAAACGTGGCTGACATAAAATATTCACGACTCAACGATTATAAATTACAAATAATAATACGTTTTACGCTATAATAAGAAATACGGTGCCTGTTACGCCGAGCGACCCTCTGCCTGGCCCAGGTCACACACGGCGGGCCAGACGGACACCAGATGTCCGCTCTTCCGTACGGCATACCCTCAATAGCCTCAGTATCTTCCATAAATCTCAGGAATTTTCTAGTAGAGGTCCTTCAACCCAAACAAACGTCTGTTCCGAAGAATTTCTAAAGTCTATTGTCTACCACGGCTTAACAAGGGAAAGTTAGTTTTTCTCACGTATGCTGCAACTTTCCTCCCACTAACCACTTTCTCTCGAGGGCGGTGAAGACCCTTCGTTTAACCAATTAACAACGAAACCTATTCCCTCACTCGTTTAACTAAAATCGTCACCAACAAATCCGACGGTCCCGTGCGCTAGACACACCCATCCTTAGTTTTCCTCCGACGCAGCATCGTCACTCAACTTCACTTCTTCTACATCGTTGGAAAAGTCAACTACTAAATCTAACGCTAATGCCTATCGGGGCAGTCTA
>NT_176517.1:289022-306291 GCF_000188095.3 Bombus impatiens
TAATGACACTTGGAGGAGGATACTCGCGGTTCAAGAAGAGCTAGAAGTGTTCGATGAGGAGGAAATTGCTCGTACAGCCTCTTTATCGCAAGAGCATCGGGAGATAGACGTACGGCTCTTAGATCTCTTTGATCAAATACCAGCAACAATCCCCTCGATAACAAAAACACGCGATTCATGCGTGAAACCCGAGCCGACGGAGAATATCGCATCGACTCGGACGCATCTTGTCGCATGACATGCGGAACTCATCGCGTGACACTCACAACGTGTCACCCACCTGAAACGTCCACCCGAGACCCAACGACAACCTCGCTCACATCATCAGCATCGCAACAATTTGATTCAACGCCATCAGACGCCTTGAATCAGACAGCCGCTCAAGAGTCTCTGGATCAACAGACGGATGAAACCTTACCAGACGACATACCGTCTCCTACTACACTATCGCCGAAATGGAGCACACCGACGAATGGGCTGAAACAAAACACCATACTCGTCGATGTCAGTGCAGCCTACAAGGTGGACCACTTGCTCTCAACGCAACAACCCTTAGGCCTGGCCATCATTTTTCCCTGGCAGCCACGGCACCTACGGACGGCAACAACTCATACGGAGCCGAGCATCTTGGACCGAGATGCAAAATCTTCCCACTCCAGATCCAAACCTAACCAAATGGAAGGTAAGATGTCTCTAATTCTGTCTTTCGCAGAAAATTGGACCACTCCCGCCCCACCACCAAGCATCATCAAGAAGGGGCGATACGAATGGGTCAGCGGGGGGAGCCCTGTCCCCCAATCCACCGTAGACCTCCTTCACGTCTTCATTGCGCAACCACACACGGATTTCACGTGCCTTTGTGAAATCGGCGAGTTGTACTACGACACCTCCTGGGACGAGGTGTCTCACGATACTTCATGGGCCGAGCTGTTTCACGACACTTCCTGGTTCGTGAACCGCTATAGAAAATCGCCAGGCAATGCAGATGACCACGGCGATCCAGAACGCAAGGAAGACAACATATCCTCAACGCATCGGACTTTCGACCGTATCTTCGAAGTCACCCTGGCGACAACGGCCTCATCCAGACTACCACAAGCCATCCGGCAACGAGCATCTTGGAACGACGTGCCACACAGTTCATCCTACCATCGAGCCAACCCGATCAAGCAGAATAAGGACAATCAGCAATCAACAAGGAGTCGGCCGGCTGCTCCAATTAACTCCACCTTTAATAAAATTTTGATCGGCACCCTCTCAACGGGGATAATTATTCTATCTTACGAAAATCCATGTCAGCAGCCTGTTATAATATCTCGTAATGTAAAACTCGATGATTTGGCTGCATTGGTTGATTTTATGTATCAGGGTGAAGTAAATGTGGTGCGGTAACAATTGACTAGTTTCTTAACAACTGCTGAACTGCTTGCTGTTCAGGGCCTTGCCGATGGTATAGGAAAAGATAATGATAGTTTAGTAGAGGTATGTTTTTCAAAATTGTTAAATTTGATTAGATATTTTCTGCTTAAATTAAAATAATACACTTGTATCACGTTAAACTGTGTTTCGGGATGACTTTTTACATCAGCGTTATTGTTTTTGTATTCGTAATGACGCAATTTTATTTGATACTAGTGATTCAAAAAAATAACTAAAAGTCAATAGATCTTGTTCATATATTTGATTTGAATGTAATTTAATATATTATTTTTACAAGATTTATATTCCATATACATATACATCTATTTAGTTACTATTCTCTGCTTATTTCATACGAATTTCATAGTCTACAGCCTACTTTATTTATTATGTGTGTAACTTAAAATCATTGGAATAATTATTTTTGCATCAACATTAATGTACGTGCCAAATAGTACGTGCAGTACACCTTCATACGCTATTGATTATTTCCTGTGTTACGCCGGGCGACCCTCTGCCTGGCCCAGGTAACACACCGCGGGCCAGACGGACACCAGATGTCCGCTCTTCCGTACGGCATACCCTCAATAGCCTTAGTATCTTCCATAAATCTCAGGAATTTCCTAGTAGAGGTCCTCCAACCCAAACAAACGTCTGTTCCGAAGAATTTCTAAAGTCTATTGTCTACCACGGCTTAACAAGGGAAAGTTAGTTTTTCTCACGTATGCTGCACCTTTCCTCCCACTAACCACTTTCTCTCGAGGGCGGTGAAGACCCTTCGTTTAACCAATTAACAACGAAGCCTATTCCCTCACTCGCCTAACTAAAATCGTCACCAACAAATCCGACGGTCCCGTGCGCTAGACACACCCATCCTTAGTTTTCCTCCGACGCAACATCATCACTCAACTTCTTCTACATCGTTGGAAAAGTCAACTACTAAATCTAACGCTAATGCCTATCGGGGCAGTCTAAGCATAACGCGAGAGTCGGTCTCGGTATTGTCGAGCATACATTTCCTCTCCTAAATATCTTATAGTGCTACGTCCACTAATACATTAAATCTAATTATAAGAGCCCTGCTCTAACGTACATATCTATCTTATCTTCGTGCAATAAGTGATTATCTATCTATCTATGCTCATCAGTGTAATCTAAGTGTTGGAAATATATAATTTATAATTCTGTGAATCACAGTGTTATACAAACTCAATCACCCCTTATTATCTCAACGGAAATCAGGGGATCGATCGATTCGTGGTGTCGATTGTTATAATCGTAACGGGGATTTACGACCCCCGTTGACGTCTCTCCTCGCGATTACGTCTCCCCGCGATTGGTCGAACAAACAGTGCCGATAGCAATTAGGAATTTTATAATGCAGAAAATTCATTTTTCTATCTATACAATGTTTTATATGCACATAGTATACTACGTAAGATAAATTGCAAATTACTAGATACTAAATACGTAGACGATCATGTATATATTGCAATTTAATTTATTTAATTCATTGCTATCGAAAATTAATTAAATCACCCGTATACTCGTCTTCAATGTTTGACCCCAATTTGATCTGATCCTAATTGGAATCGTACAGCGATGCAAAGCATTTCTACGGTCGAAAATCTTACAAAATAAGATTAGTTCTATCTTGCATTTGTATTTACATATCAAAAAATATGTGCGATATGCACAATTTCGAACGCTCAGCCAAACTGTGAAATAGTTAGACGTATGACCAACCTTATTGTAGTTTATAGCATGTGCTATTGGAGCTTGTATCGTAAAGCAAGCGGTTAAAGAAAATGAAATGTCAAATCAAATTCGTTCGTATTTCAAGAAAAGTTAGACAAGCACGTAGGATATAAGAACACGTTCGACAAGCCGTGTGAGGAACAAACGGAGCGTAAAATTGTAATTCGGTCTCTTCCAAAATCAGAAGTAAAAAGAAAGTCATCTAAAATTCCGTCACGAGATCCTAAACCGCAACCACGTTCCTGTTTCCAACAACTTTCGAAAAGATACACACAACTGAAAATTAGATTCGTTCGCGGTGGACCAGAGAGAAGGGAAATTCCGAAAAAATGGATAAGCTCGTTACGTTGAAGCTTCGACCCTGCTCTCAGACAGAATTAAAACGTTTCGGATTACGTGAAATTTGATTCACTCTCCCCATTTCCAATGCAACAGAAATTGCGAACAAGATTCACAAACCCGATAAAATTAAAAGCATCGTGTATTCTCTGAAAAATTGATAATTTTTAAAATACGCAGCCAGCTATAACAACGTTATTATGTACAGCGTTAGATAATAGCATCAAACAGAGTCCATGTAAACGACGTTAGTTGGAAATTGTGTTCATTTATCGCAATTACTTTCGAAACTAATACCAGCAGCTATTAAAATTAGTGGAAATTTATGCGACCATAATTCAAAAATTGCTTCCAATTCTTTAATGAGGTTTATATAGTAGAAATGGGAAATATCACTGTTTAGAATGATCTTTAAAATGATTCTTGAAATATCGACGTTTAAAGAGAAGCGCAACTTGTAACGAGCGCCGTCTCTGTCTTTATCACACGCTCCTATCTCTCACTCGCTCTCACTTTCTAACCTACCCCAAGTTTGCACCGTGTGACCTAGTCTACGGCAAAAACTGAGTCAGCACTATTAGGCTATTTACATACTACTCACATTATACGCACTACGGGGGAGAAATGTGGGTCACGGTGTGCCGATATTTATTTATAATTTTCGTACGTAAACATTGACATTGAAAATCCTGCCTGGAAACTAAATAACCCTCCAGCCCCGATATCGAAATCATCTACTACGCATTCTATCAATTTTTGTTAATTTAATTTGTATGTTGTAAGTCAACAAACAAATATATATTTTTCTTCTTCGTATTGCATTAAAAATCTCATTACGATAAACTTACGAACGACATAAATTTCCTTCGCGATTTTATACAGAAAAATATGTAAATCGCGGCGGTTGAAGTAAAACAAAATGCATTTTCAAAAACTTCCCCTTTTTATCTTTCAACGGTACTATTCTAATATTGTATAATTCTTCGTAGTGTATCTGACAGTCGAACAAAACGATCAAACGATGAAAGACGAACATTTCTGTAATACGACAGATTTAATCAAGCTACTTTTAAATATATAATGATTGAAATTCAGCAAGAAACTGAAACCTGATAACGTACTGTTTCGAATTTTAAAAATGCACGGGACGACTAAAGTATGGAAAACTGAATTTTGCGGGGAATATTAAAAGCTAACATTCGAACTGTTCATCCTTTAAACGCGAATGCATACATGTATCCCAAGAGTTAAAATCTTCATTTCTATTATTTTATATTTATGTCGTAATAAATGACGCGGCGACTTTTTCTAACGATCGTGACAAAAATTAACCGTAAATAAAAATGCATGAAACGAATGATATAAAAAAAGTACAATAACGTTTTGATACATGTACAATGTTATAAACCAGCGTGCTTAATTATAAAATTAATTTCAGCGTGTCGTGATTTATGTTCCAGGATCGATAAGCAATATAGACGGCGCTGAGTACAACTGCAATAAAACTGCAGTGCGAAAAGTTATCAGTGGAGTCGTTGGAGCAGCAAGCTCGGTCACATCCATCCAAGTAGCAAACCTTCTTCGACTCTTCCGAATACCGCAGGTACGTGCCTTGAATTATAACTTCCAAGACTACGTTTAAAGTATTCCTTTGTATCAACTTGAGTTCTACATCCATTCGTATGTACGATCAAGCAAGGCAAATATTTTTATAGAATCAAGAACAGAAACATTTTACAGAATTTAATTTCGAAACACTATAACCTACATAAGAATCATATGACTAAGTGAAAGATCACACACAAGATCAAATAAAACGAATATTTTTGTAAAATCAAGGACAGGAGCATTTTACTCGATCTAATCTAGAAATACCGAGTTCTACATAAAATGAAGGACAAAGGCATTCTCTATTTGATCTAATTTATAAATGCAATAACCTTAAAAGAATCGTATAACCGATTGAAACTTACATAACATATTATGCAATGTAGAAAGATGAATAGCAAAATTAGGAAAAAACGTTTACACGATCATATTTATTCCAAGTCGGGACATGATTGAATAAAAAATTCACTATAAAAGAGTTTCGATCTTATAGATATTCTTCAGGAAAGAAGGATATGAAAGTTAAAAGACTTGCGGTTGCAATTTTTAAAAAATGAAAATACTAGCTAACTTCAGCGAACTACAAAGCTTTGTTCACAGTGAAACTTTACGAAACTTCAAGGAAACCACGGCCTAAAATTGGTGTGGCGTGAAATCGGCTGTTACGGAAGTTGCGCGATACAATTCTTCGAATAAATAGAAATTTTAATTTATCTTTGTAGCCACTGTAACGTAATCTCCACTAAATCTTCATATTCTTCTAAATTTCAATATTCCAAAATATCTTCATATTCGTGTAAATCTTTATGTTTTAAATTCTAAAATTTAGCTCGAAAAAGCTCACGTCCAACGTAAAAACTAAATCAATCTCGTTTCTACTTCAAGAAATACTGAAATAAAACGCACACGTGTAAGTTAACTGAATACAAAGAACGAAATAAAATTATGGTCAGAAAAAGTTCTTATCACGCATCTGGCAACTCTTTCTCCCAACGCACCACTTTCTCATATTCTTCCATTTGCACCAGATAGCAATCACTACCAACGAATAAGTTAACAGTATTCATTCGCGTGGCAACGATACTTGTTTAGCTACTTTTCTCTTATTCCTGGGCAAGCAAAAAGGATTACACACATCAAACTGGATGCGTGTAATACGAGCTTTCGCAGTTACCAACTTCTGGTTTTAGAAAGTGCGAGATAGAAGTTAACCAGAGCGAAAGCAACGAACGTGTTCTTCGTCGATAGCATCAGGAGGGAGAACAGAGGGCAGATTCTCCGTCATTTTCCTTTTTTCTTGAAAATTTACAAGGAAGAAGCAAACTGGAGCGAATATTTCGTAAAATAAGCTGGATTGAAAGTAACGCTCATAGTACGCTATGAAATGAAAATTCAACGACATAAAAAGCTATCTCAGAACGTCTTCTTAGCGCGTTCGTCTTCTTTGTTTCGTAGTCCGTTCTTCTTCCGTTTCGTAGTCCGATCGTTACCATCAACGCCGTCTACGAATGTCCTTTTGAAGTTGGATTACCACATATCTTAGAATCTAACTCTTAAAGAGATTGTGAAACGTTACCCGAAGAAGGAAGAAGGAACAGAAGAGAAAAATGGAAAACGTTTCTGGAAGTTGCATTAAAATTTAATGATTCAAGTTTGGATGTTGAGTGGAAAATTCCAATGGAAGAGGGAAATTTCTGAACGTTTCTACGGGCTGCTTCTGTGGAAAGCAAGCTACAAATTTTGCATTTCGACAGTACAGAGAGAGTGCTGTTCTGTGTCTTGAATTAAGTGGCAGGAACTTCATCGGTCCATCGATATATCTTTGCATCTCTCTAGAATCTCCTTCAAAGTAAACTTTGACTTTTATTTAAAGAATGCCGATGAGAAATGAGAAGGCGAAGAAATTTTTTTTGGATGAACTAGAGAATATTGTCTTTTTATTGTTTTGCCATCTCAGAAACAATCGGATAATTAATCTGTAATTTATAAATTATTTGTCTCTGAGAGGACTCTGTATTCTTGTTTTAACTTTGTTTGTAATTGTAACAAATCGTGATAAACAAATATATATTTTTTCAAACGATAAAATAGATGCATTTTACCAAATAATCAGAGAAGTTACATGCATGAGAAAAATACTAAGCAACGCGATTAATAAAATACAGTAGAACAAAATATATTTTATTTTATTTTATTTCGAATATTCTTATTCTCTTTCATCTTTAGATCTTTTTAAGATGTTCGACCCATCTTTCCAAGCCTTAAATCGCCAGCAGAATGAGGAATTTTCAATTAGTTTGTGCAACTTAAGCGGAGAAGAGCAAAACATCGTGACACGCCACTTCAAGGAGAATGTTACGTATTGGAACGGAACTAATTTTCCGTGGGAGGTGGAGCTAACATTTCGTGGAGGCGACAAACGCTTCGTCGGGTCATTGTATCACAGGAATTGCCCCACGGAATTACTCGCAGAATCAATTTGAAGATTCAGCGAACCATTCTATCAGGTGGATTTTCTTGTTGGTTAGTGCCTCCGACAGGATGCATAACTACCTTTCGCGTCACCGTCAGTTAAAATCGATATTGTGGTCTGTTATCGACGCGCTATGTTGTTATGTGATTACGTAAAAACGAAAGACGCGATAAATTTACCGAACATGCCCGAAGAGAACGTAAAAGGAAATTTGAAATTCAGATGCCTGTTTGTTAAAACTACAGTTTGACAGTTCTTCTCTAACGCTAGATTTATCGAAGACTAAAATATAAGGCTTGAAACCAAAGAAATAAAAATTGGAAGATATATAGAAAACTATTGAAGCACTATTCTAATTTTACGTTCTAAATTTTAGTTATAAAAAGCACACAAAATCAACAGAAACGAGCCATTCCAAGTTTATAAAATTTCCACGAGACATTTCGATTTTTTATAATAGACTTCTACAGACCGTGAAATTAATAATTTTCTGCGTTCTCCATACATCTAGAGATGTATTTCCCTTGTTATACATGCAAATACAATACATATATAATGCATACAATAATAATACACATATGTGTAGCTTTTAATAGACGAAATTTCCATTCTATAATATACTGCGCATATTTACATTGTAAATTCGGTTACATAATATCTAGATTATACAATGTCTATGTTAAGCAGCTTACATTTACATAAACTATGGCAAATAAAAATCGATGTTTAAACGGAAAATAAGGAATTTGAATGTTATCGATAAAGGTATCAGATAATGATCAATCATCGTTGAATTACGCGTATAATTGATATCTCTGTATTAGGTAAAATGAAAAAACAAGTTCAATGCATGAGGCACGTTAACCACGCTATATCGTTTCTCCTGGCTGTACATTTCACTTGGCGTTTATAAAAGCCTCTGCTGTGCCTCGTAAATTCAAAAGCTGCCGGTTGATTTGCGGAAACGTATCGATTCATTGAGACCGCAATATCCTGCTATCCCGATAAACCTTCGTAGAGTATATTTCACAATTAATGGTGTATTAAAGAATCTTTATGCCAGTGAATATTAAATACCTCGACGAAGTCGATTTATTTTAACGTCGATCACTCGTACATAATTTTAGAATACAATGGTCCATATCAGACGAAGAGGTGAACATTTTTAAGTTTGGTATGAGAAGAACTTATTCGTTGGTTTCTTACGTAGATTTAGTTCTTCCAACGTTATAAATTATAAATTCGTATATAAGATTCAAAAAAAGGGTTTATCATGCGTTTATGTGTCTCATATACAATATGATTATTATTTTTCTAATCTTCAGAGATGACAGAGCAACGTATCCGATGTTAATTTTTTATTACAAATCACATCGACAGGATAGCAAACGAAAATGAGAAAACTCAGGAAATGTTTAATTCTTAATTCTTCTCGTTAATAAGACTAACAAAAAGCAGATAAAAATACCTATTACACCTCGAGATTGTCAAAATTTTGCATCTATTATAGACGAAGATATATAGTTGGCTAAGAATCGACAGTGTTGTAAATCTGTTTATAGTTATTATTCATAAAATTCTGTTTAAAATTTATCATTACAAGAGATTTATTATATTTTTTGAAATTATGAATACCCATGATTCAAACTTTTATATCGCTATAATTTTCAGCTTGTCATATTCTTCTAATGGATTTGAAAATTCTGCGATGACATAAGTGTCACACAGAAATCCAAAAATATTACTTTATGCTTCCTATATCTCCTTTTGCAGAAAAAATCTACAATATCCGTAGATATACATAAAACAGCATGAAAATTCAGTGGAGGCAATAAACAACTTCACATCATTAATCATGTGACGAAGGTAGCAGTATCAGTGGACCTTAAACCGTGGTACATCAAGTTTCCATGTGCAATATTGCCCTTCCTCATCTGTATGCGTCTTCGAGTTTTGCACACAAATCGTATTAATCAATCCAACGTAATTTCTATTTTACGTGACCCCTTTGTTGTATTTCTTTCATGTGTCACAGGCGTAGAAATACAATTCTGCGTGGAGAAAAGAAAGGAAATTAAGTTTCTTGTCTTAAATGAATCGACTACAAAGTGGCAATTTTCGAATATCTAGATCGGCCTTAATGTCAACGAGGTTTGCAATTGTGTGATTTGTTCCTATTTCTGTTAAACATTAATTACGCATTGATGCAATGAAATAAAGGAATAAATAAAAAATGAATTGATCAGTTTCGTTTCTAAAAGGCTCATATACATACGTATCATTATACTCGCATTTATAGGAAATAGAAAAAAAATAATTCGCCTGTACTGATTTTTAATTTCGTGAAAAAAAGATGTAAACGGAAAGTTAATTAAAATAAATAGTAAAAATTATATAGTACTTCTATGAACTAAGAAAATATTTCTTTCTTATTCGCTAAAGTAAAAGCTGCAAATGAAACGTCAGTCTTTAACGTGTGCAAGAAAAGTCTGAAAACACATAAATTATGATCCAACCTTTATCTACCCAAATTGATAAATCTTAGTTACCGCGGAGTAAACCCATAAAGAACAAGTATCATAAATCTGTCCATTACGCCTCGCTGGGAATAAAAAATGGACCAGACAAAGACAAAATTTCCGAATCCCTTTTCATTCTTCGTTAGTCCCACCGCTGTCACCCAATTCCTACAATCCACTTCGTTCTTTTCCGCCAAGCATCACCCTTTTTTCCCATCCCTCTTAGCATATATCGACAAACCTTATTCGTATCCTGTACATATTCTTGAACAAGACGATTTTTCCCTTTTTCCCTTTTCGATGCATATCCAGCAGCTTGATTTTCCAGCTCGTTGTTCGTAATGCTGAAATATTCACGACAATGCCAATGGCTCGGTAGATAGTTAGGAAAAGACGTATGCATCGACGAACAATGGAACATTTACACACGCACAATTGCGTTTCATTTTTTGCTCGTTTCATCCGATACCGGTTTGTTTTTCGCATGATGAAAGCGATTGGCCTCTGCGACGCCAATCGTGGTCATCAGTGCTCCTTTAAACACTGCTCATCCAAGTTGCTGTCACCTATTCACGCTCGTTTAAGCGTAATGGTCCTTCGTATAATCGTTCTTTCAAATCCACTGTTGTATTATGTTCATCAGTATTTACCAAGAACCGGTTTTAGTAGAACAAAGAATAAACTTCGTACATCGAGAGTGAAAAGTGAGTATATATGTTATAAAAATGAGACTTGAGTGTTGTACATATACCAAATGTTTTTTTTAGTATCAATTTGTATTCCTACATATTTTACATTCAATTGGCGTTCAATCTACGTAACATGCGTGTAAGAGTTTTTGAATAAATTGAATTACGCAAGGGTTCGTATTCACATTCTAAAAATTTAATAGGAAACGTAATTTGATAATTGACAAAATTTTGACGAAGATCAGACGGCAAAGTTGTGGTAAAGTTCTCTTCGTCAAATTCTAAGCATTTCTATGATATGAATAGGGAGGAAAAAGAAATTTTAAAATATTTCTCCTGGCTGGAGAAAAAAACGGGACAAAGTTATGAAAGATCCTGATGTACACGCGAAGCTACTGTGAGAGGACTATAAGGTTGAAAGTACTCAGGACGATAAATCAAAACTCTGTGCGGGTAAGAGAATATACACGAAACTGGGAAACTTCTGTCCTGTTGCTCGACGCTCGACAGATTCGGCTTGTGAAACCCCCGAAAGCGTAAAGTTTTAAAGAGATTTTGTGAGGATTTGCAAAAGAGAAAGCTGGATCAGGAACACTATAAATCCTAGGCAAAAGACTGCGTAAATTTAATTTCGTCGCGTAATTTCTGACAGGCGTCTCTATCTATTTTCGAAAGAAGGTATAAACTCGTGAAACAGAAAGACTGTATAAAGATACTCTCTAAATAGAGCTTTGAGAATGAAGAATGAACTCCGGTAACGTTCCGAAGTAAATATAAATCATCCTACCCTCGAACAGTCTACCTGAGAGCTACCAACTCATAAAACGCGCCACAATATCTTTTTGCGAATAAAAATAAAGTATTCTCTTTCGGAAAATTTTCGGAGTGTATGAAACAGAAGGTAGCATTTGTATTCTACTTTAAACTGGGACATTCGTTCGTTAAATAAAGTTTATGATTTTTAGAAAACTTTTACTTCATTCGTTTCTCTATTTATGCTTTTTCTCCGCAAATATTCACCTTTTTTATAAATTACTATTTAGATAATTTTAATAATAACTCGAGGAATGTCATCTTTAATTTGTGGTGGAAAAAATCTATAAACAATAAACCACAACATTAAGAAGCTTTATTCGCGACAGAACCATTATTTCTCTTTTATGTTTGGAATATATAATACATATTTTATATTATATCGCAAGACGGATCTTAATTTGCAAATTTATGAGTTGGAACGAATAAAGTGATAACTTTCCAATAATTAGAAATTTTGTTCGAAGAGCGAATGCCTAGATTGAAAATGGAACGCCTGTAATAAAGGAATAATTTCATTTTTGATAAGTTAAGAGAAGATAGGATAAGGAACGCGGAGAAGGTTAATAAGTATAGTATTCGGGAGCGACGCGATGAACTTAGGAAAATTTGTAACTGCCAAGAATTTATCGGCGTAGCTACTTTCTCACCCCTCAGAGTTATACGAGAGGTCAGCAAAGGGATGACGCGAACTTCCTCCTTTGGATTTAAGTTTGTTATTAAACTCGCACGTCTGACCTCACATGCCTGCCAGCTTACTAACAAACTTGGCCTATTATTAGGTACACGTAAGGGAAAAGAGGCCTATCATGTTCATTACGTCGGAAGAGAATGTTTAAAAAGTTACCTGTTTCTCCATATAACTTATTTTCCTGAAAAGTTCGAATTGAATCGTTTTAATTAGCACGACAGCAACGCTCTTTTATTTGACACGAGATATCCTGAGAAACGCGAAACGAAACTTCGAAAGTAGGTAGCACGGTTTAGTAGATAATATCCTTGTTTCGGTCAGATACTGGGGGAAATTACGGTTAATTAACTATGTATAGAAGTTGGCCAATTTCTCCGTTACAATTCCTCCTAAAGTGTTGTTAATAAGTAACGCAGAATGGTAGAACAGTCCCGTAAACAATTGAGACTCACCTTTATTTAAAATAGAGGATTGTAATACTAATACTCTCTTTAGGAGTTTCTCCCATTTTTTATGAACTTTTATTACTGATTATTTCTTATTAAAGTAATTTATTAAAATATCCGCGATATGCAAAAATGTATAAAATATTTAGATCGAGTTCTCGTTAATTAAATTTTTTTACAAACCCATGAAAGCACGTACCAATGGTTCTATTATTGGATTCGTGCTATGCAGATATCCAGCTTTCGCAAGAGACAGATATTAACAGAAATACCATTTGATTCAGATAATAAGATGTATTGGCGTAATCGAATCATTTTGTGCTTCGGAACAGACACGAGGTGTTAACTTACAGAAGTCCCGTGAGAATAACAAGTCCTTCGGACTATCAACTATTCCTGTCATTGCATTTCAGAATTGGCTAATACCATCATACAATCGAATATCACGCATCACAGACCAGACCTTGATACTATTGAACGCGATTAATTATTACCATCTGCAATTCGAATAGCTATTTCGTTGTCTATAAACTCGTGTCGCACTAAAATAATAAAATTAATAACTTTATCAGCAGTTTTTTACTATAATTAATATCGTTTACAATCTCTAATCTCGAATCTGATTCCACGAAATAAATGTCAATTATTCCATTATTAGTCGATCTATCATTATTAACGAAGCAATTATTTAGTTAATTTCGCTTTACATCGTTATACACCACATAAATATAGATACGGATATAGTTTCTATAATATATATAATCCAAAAGCTAATAGATAAATATACAGACACATCAATTAATCCACTAACTATATATATTCCAATATTCGTTCTGCTCATTGAGGTATTTTAAAATACAATAGATGTTTTATGACTAAACGATAAATTTTTCACGACGCGAAATTAATGTCGATATATCGACGTGTCTGTGACACTCCCGTTCTATTTATGAATATTAAAATCTACCCGTCTGTATATAAATATAAAATTTTGTATTATGTACTTTATATGAAACCACTATATTCATTTGCAATAATTTCTGATTTTGTATAAAATAGCTAGGAACACATGAAATCTGGAAATTTAATTTTTCCTCTCAAATTTAATTTATTTACTTATTGTCGTCCTAGACATAGTTAACTTTGAAATTTAATTTTCATTTTATATCACGTATTAATTCGTATCCCTTACTACCGTCTGACAAGTAGAGCGTCATTTTACTTGTAAAGTCTATTACAGACTTTAAACGTATCACTGAAATAATATGATTAAGCTATTTTGGCTAGGAAAGTAACTAAGCAATTTTATATCGTGAATGCCTTGACACTAAAAACTTTGTAATTTAATTTACGATTTTTATCGCAGATTATTTCTTATCACTCACCAATGTTACGTAACTCGTTTATCGTGTGACAGCGTAACGATGAGAATGAATGGGCGATTGGCTTATCGCTGAAACGTTTATCTTAGCTCGGCAACGGAAATTACAGAAAGAGCACACCTGCAAAAGACATAATATGTCAGTCAAAAGTCTCGTACTCTATATCGAGAGTATGAACGTCCGCTCTATCGACCGTATTTGCACGAAGCTCTCGAAACGCGATAACATGCAGTTCTAGCCAGTCTCATCAAGCAGGTAATTCATCAGCAATAATAGCATTTCACAGCCATTGTATGATGGTATCGATCTAGTGAGTTATATCGAATTCAGACTAATCCTCCACCTTGATCCGTCTTTGAGGCTTAGGATAATTAAAATTATCCTTCATCTGTTAATACAAGCTAATGTTAAGTATAATATGTTTCATGGTTCTTTCATTTCTGCGCGCGAAGAATAGTATAAGAGCCGTGATACTTAACAAGTACATATTTCTAAAAATAAGAATATACTTTTGTATATTATATTATATACTGTATACTTACATTTTTATACTGAAAGAATTTAAATTGAAGAATATAAAGAAAAATTGAAGGAAATATGATGTTAAATCTAATAGAGAATTGTAGTGGCAAAATTAATATGTAATAAATCTTAGTATAAATATTATAATAATTGAAAGAGAGATTAGAGAGAGAGAGAGAGAGAGAGAGAGAGAGAATTGTGAAACTTACTGAAAAGATGATACAGCTGAATTCTTTCCGAAAAATGAGATAATTATATATTTTTTTTTTTTTATTTTATTTGTTGAAATTACAATCAATTCTCGCGTTGAGAATTTTCAGTAATTTTTCTGGCGTGGCGCAGTGACATGGCTGTTTATTTACAATAAGTTATACTTATTATAGATAGGTATAATTTATTAGTGTTATAGGTAAGAGATAATTATATGACATCCAGATTGATTTAGAAAATTTTGTTATGAATTTGCAGACTTTTATGAGTACGTATTATAGTGACTTTATTTTATATACCTACTTACCATGATAGAACAGAAAACTATAATTATTTAACTAAAAATATTTCGTAATAAATTAACATATTTCAACTAGAATAACTGAATCAATACAACTAATCAACTCGTAACGACTAACGACACGCACAACTCGTCCCAACTAACAACTCACAACTCATGTTAACCTTTACCGCCAAAGCGTCCCTTCTGAATAGTTTCCATACTCCTATTACATACACGTTTTTATAGTCGTCCATGACCAAATATGATCACGTTCGGCTTTCCAGGCAACTGCTTTTCTGAAAGAGCCACAGACCTGTCGCTGGGTCCGATAACTCATTTCCCATCTGCCGTGTCAGCATTTTCACTTTCTATCTGCACTGTAGCTCGTAATGCTTGCAAGTTCATCGAGTTTCACATGATTATTTCACGATACTACTTTACCTACTACTTAACTTTACCTACGACTTGTTCATATTAAAAATTTTTAAAAATGTTTCACCCTTCATATGTTACGTTATTATAATTCCGAATTGATTTAAGAAGTATAACTAAATAATTAGTAGCTACTTGTTTTGCAACAAATATCCGTGCTTCGTTGCTCAAAGAATTATGCTCTAACGAAAAGAAATTTTATTCTTCTCCAACGAGCTATAGCACGCTTAAACCAAGACGGACTTTAATCCCAACTTTACTCATAAACATTAACCCCTCCTCGTTTCGCCTCTGCATCCCTTTTAATACATCTATATAAAAAAAAAATCGAGGCGATGGAAACAAAAAGATACAGCCAGACGATATTGCGCTAGTGGGGAAATTTACGAGTAAATAAACGCCAGTCATATTTGATGATAAAATTTAATAAAGGTTCACACGGTCAGATACAGACCATGTTCCACAATTAGTTGCGAGGCCGGAAATTTATCGAAAACGCGAGAAGGATAAGAAAAATTTGTTTCTGCAATCAGTTTATACCGTAATTCAAGCATTCCGTCATCGAATCAAATTCGACGCTATTGATACCAATCAATAATGTGCTATTGAATTTCCCCATTGCAGTATAGCTGAATAAATAATAGTCCGTAAACTGTCCGCGATCGTTCTGCACACAAACGAAATTGGACAACACAAATAAAATTAGTAATTAATAATCGATCTTCGTAAAAAATCCCAAACAAGAGTTTAACGGAGAAGTTCACAATAAATAAATACAATGGCTACAATTAATTGGTAGTGTAATAAATTTCGTATGATTTTGTTACGCCGCCTAAAACATCTGCACGCCAGACCGCACGGCCGGACAACAACCGACCTGCGTAACATCACTTCGACCCTCAATAAAACTAAGGACTCACCATAACTCTCACTTCCCTATTGTTTCGCCATGTGTCTTCAAGCCGTTTGTCTTGAAGAATTACTAAAGCTCAAAAATATTCTCAAAACACATTCGGTTTTAGAGAGGTCCTTGGGTTTATTAGTCGCACTTTAAACACGGAGAAAGCAGGTATGCACCCATTAGGAAAATCCGAATAGCCCTGTAATAAAACACGCTAGGTTTTCCTCACGCACACAGTCATCTACCCACCACGATGGTAGGAGACTTCCTACTCATCCCTTCGAGTAGTAGGCCAGGTCATGACCAATCGACACCGAGGTTCGTTACCCTCACCTTTCCTAACGAAAGTGGGAACAACGAATCCGCGTTCTTTAGTCACAGGGGCACACCCACACCGAACTTTTCTTCCGTATTAGAAAAAGAGCGACAGTCAGTCAAAAAACTAACGCCTAACGTGGCAGTACACATATAGCGCGAGAGTCGAACACTTCACGCACATCTTTTGTCGGTTCTCGGTGTTGTCGAACATACATTTCCTCTCCTAAATATATTATAGTGCTACGTCCACTAATACATTAACTTTCATTATAAGAGCCCTGCTCTAGCGCACATATCTATCTCATCCTCGTGAGACAAGTTGTTATCTATTTATCTTTCCTCGACAGTGTAATCTAAGTGTTGGAAATATATAATTTATAATTCTGTGAATCACAGTGTTATACAAACTCAATCACCCCTTATTATCTCAACGGAAATCAGGGGATCGATCACTTCGTGGTGTCGA
>NT_176517.1:306435-407305 GCF_000188095.3 Bombus impatiens
CATACATTTCCTCTCCTAAATATCTTATAGTGCTACGTCCACTAATACACTAAATCTAATTATAAGAGCCCTGCTCTAACGTACATATCTATCTTATCTTCGTGCAATAAGTGATTATCTATCTATCTATGCTCATCAGTGTAATCTAAGTGTTGGAAATATATAATTTATAATTCTGTGAATCACAGTGTTATACAAACTCAATCACCCCTTATTATTTCAACGGAAATCAGGAGATCGATCAATTCGTGGTGTCGATTGTTATAATCGTAACGGGGATTTACGACCCCCGTTGACGTCTCTCTTAGCGACTGCGTCTCCCCGCGATTGGTCGAAAAAACATGGTCCTTCGAGCCGGATTTCGTGCCACCAAAAAGTGCACTGACCAGTAGTCACTAGACTATACAGTGTCGCGTGAAATCCAATTTTCAACCACTTAGTCAACTGACCAAAGGAACCGCCATCGGAGAGGAGCACCTCCTTCGCTCAGCATCTACACGAGCCCACGCCGCATCGTAACGATTATCAACCAAATTCCAGATCAACGTCCATTTGATCAAGGTAAGATCGTTCATATTATTAAAATCAAATATGGCCCAAGCTGATCCAATCAGCACGTTACGGCGGAGACGAGGCGCCCTAGCCGGTCGGCTTGCAACCCTAAAGCGCGAACTCGATGAATACGAAGCGTCTGGGAAGGCAAACAGAAACTTCCTAATATCTTGCCGCAACTCGTTCGATGATAACTGGAGGAGGATACTCGCGATTCAAGAAGAGTTAGAAGGGTTAGATGAGGGGGAAGCTGCGCGTTTAACTTCGTTATCGCAAGAGCATCGGGAGCTTGACATGCGGTTCCTAGGTCTCTTTGAGCAAATGTCAGCAACAACCCCGTCGACAACAAAAACAGGCGAGACATGCCAGAAACCAGAGCCGACCACCTTTCCAGAGGTCCGCTTGCCCCAATTCGACGGTGCCCTCGAGAACTGGACCTATTTCTACGACACGTTCTCATCCACAGTGGACCGCAACGAAAGTTTGACGAAGGTCCAAAAGTTCCAGTATCTACGCTCATCTATAACTGGACGGGCCGCACAGAGTATCCAGTCACTACAACTCACGGAGGCCAACTATCCCATAGCGCTAGACACACTGAAGGATAAGTTCAATTGCCCCCTCCAAATCTGCATGCACCATTGGAATTTGATGCGCAACTATCCGGAAATCAAAAAGGAAACTCCAGAAGCCCTAAAGGATTTGTTGAAAACCATCAGCGTAAATCTAAAGGCGCTCGAAAACCTAAAACAGCCTGTCACATCAAATATAGCGATTATCGAATTGCTCGCGTCGAAATTGCCCTCGTCCAGCCTGCGTAAATGGCAACGCACACTGCCCCGCCAACAGGTGCCATCCTATCAGCATCTGATAGACTTTCTCAAAACACGGGCGAACAGGACTCAACTCCTCTCTAAAGCGAAGGAATCAAAAGGGTCAACCCACAAACACCACAGTCGGTGAACAACCATATCGCATGGTCGAACATTTGCTACAACCAGCAGGACGTTGGTGTGTCCGACCTGCAGCGGACCTCACGAGCTCAGACACTTCAAGGCCAAATCAGCGACAAAACGTTTTCAGATCGTGAGGAAGGCATCGTTGTGTATAAATTGCCTAGGCAGAGGACATTCGCCGACACAGTGTACATCGGGTTCGTGTCGTATCTGCGGTCACCGACACCATACTTATCTACACCGCGAACAAACCCAGGTAGACTCACGGCCGTCGAGCGGCCGATTGTCGAGCGGTCGGTCGGCAAGCAGTTGGTCGCCGAGCAGTCGGTCGTCGGGCAGTCGCTCATCGAGTGGTCGGTCGTCGGGCAATCGCTCACCGAGCGGTCGGTCGTCGGGCAGTCGTCCATCACACAAGCGAGCCTCCGCTGGACAATCACCATCTGGATCATCGAAGTCGCGGTCGTCCCACAAGTCGAGGCGTACATCCGACACTTCACGGAAACATACATCTTCGGCTCCAAGAGATACGAAAGAGCATGCCTCGTATGAGTCACGCTCAGCACGGATCAAGAACACCGCCCCAACCTCCTCGTCCAAATCCCAACCGGCAAGTATAAGAAAACATTGAGATTTCTTGTTATCCCGGCCATACCGACCTTCATACCAAATGAGCCCATCGACCCCTCGAGTTTGGGATTACCCAGAAATATCCAATTAGCCGATCCACAATTCCATTGCCCAGCCCCGATCGATGTCTTGCTTAGCACCGGATCAACATTTGCGTCGCTGTGCATCGGGCAGGTCAATCTGGCGCAACCAGGCGAACCTGAACTGCGTCTACAAAAAACACGGTTCGGTTGGGTAATCGGGGGAAGTCCAACGTCCAAAAGCGTCTCCAAAAAACACGGTTCGGTTGGGTAATCGGGGGGAGTCCAACGTCCCAAACCGCGATAAATACATTCCACGCAACCACAACGGCTCTGCAAGAGGACCTTGCGCGGTTTTGGGAGATCGACGAGGGACCGGCCACTACTCGTCTTTCAGAATCTGAACGACTATGTGAAGAACATTTCCGAAACCATGTCCGAACCAAGGAAGGCAGATACATCGTTGCATTACCATTCAACGAAAAGCTTTCCTCACTAGGATCATCGAAGGCCGCTGCAATGAGCAGGATCGCATCTCTTCATCGTCGATGCCAACGCGGCAAACAATATGAAACCGCGTATAGTGCTGTGATTCAAGAATATTTAGACTTGGGTCACATGACGAAGATCAACACGGATCACGCCAACGACCACGGATATTATTTACCAAATCACGGCGTGATCAAGGAGTCGAGCGACACCACCAAGCTCCGGGTTGTGTTCAACGGCTCAGCATCAAGTACCACGGGAGTTTCTCTAAACTACGCCCTTCATACAGGCCCGAAATTACAAGAAGACCTGAGAAACATCCTATTGACATTCCGGTCATTTCAATATGTCCTTACCGGCGACATCGAGAAAATGTACCGTCAATTCATCCTACGTCCAGAAGATCGTCCTTATCAAAAGATTCTGTGGCGTGCCGACAACGGAGAGATCGAAACTTATCGACTCAACACCGTAACGTTCGGTCTATCCGCAGCCCCGTATCTGGCCATCCGATGTTTCAAACAATTGGCAGAAGACGAGGGACCTCGATTTCCGATAGCAGCGCAGATCTTACGGCGAGACTTCTATGTCGACGATGCGTTGACCGGAGCCGATACGAAGGACGAAGCCTTATCAGTCAGGAATGATCTCACGAAATTACTCAAGCTAGCCGGTCTAAATATCCGCAAATGGGCATCAAACGATCGGGATCTGCTACGAGGGCTACCTGAGGAAGACACCAACCAGAAACTACATCTCGGTGAGTCATCCACGTTAAAAACACTCGGCGTCTTTTGGGATTCAGCCGACGATTCCATTCTATATTCGGTCAAGACGATCAGTGACACTTCCCGAGTCACAAAGCGATCAATCAGTTCAGTCGTCGCACAAATCTATGATCCACTAGGATTGCTCGCGCCGGTAATCGTCCGAGCAAAAATGATTTTGCAACAAGTCTGGACATTGAAGGTAGATTGGGACGAATCCCTTCCGACAGACGTACACACAGTATGGATCCAATACCACACACAATTGCCGTTGTTAAATGCGGTAAGGTTCCGGCGTGCCGACAACGGAGAGATCGAAACTTACCGACTCAACACCGTAACGTTCGGTCTATCCGCAGCCCCGTATCTGGCCATCCGATGTCAAACAGTTGGCAGAAGATGAGGGACCTCGATTTCCGAGAGCAGCGCAAATTCTGCGGCGAGACTTCTATGTCGACGATGCGTTGACCGGAGCCGATACGAAGGACGAAGCCTTATCAGTCAGGAATGATCTCACGAAATTACTCAAGCTAGCCGGTCTAAATATCCGCAAATGGGCATCAAACGATCGGGATCTGCTACGAGGGCTACCAGAGGAAGACACCAACTAGAAAATACATCTCGGTGAGTCATCCACGTTAAAAACACTCGGCGTCTTTTGGGATTCAGCCGACGATTCCATTCTATATTCGTAAGACGATCGAAGTGACACTTCCCGAGTCACAAAGCGATCAATCAGTTCAGTCATCGCACAAATCTATGATCCACTAGGATTGCTCGCGCCGGTAATCGTCCGAGCAAAAATGATTTTGCAACAAGTCTGGACATTGAAGGTAGATTGGGACGAATCCCTTCCGACAGACGTACACACAGTATGGATCCAATACCACACACAATTGCCGTTGTTAAATGCGGTTCGACAGACGTACACACAGAATGGATCAAATACGACACACAATTGCCGTTGTTGAATGCGGTAAGGTTCCCTCGGAAGACCATCATAGAATCCGCAACGAAATGGGGCGTGCGTCTACGTGCGGACGACGGACCAAAAGAACAATATTTGGATTCGACTCCTCACGGCGCGATCGAAGGTAGCGCCGCTCAAATCGCTCTCCATACCACGTCTCGAATTAAGCGGGGCACTTATTTTGACGTCCTTGATTTCGACAATACGACAGGCCCTGACGACTAAGATATCGCGGATCGTATACTGGACTGACTCCACCATCGTGCTCCATTGGATCAGGTCTTCGCCGCACACCTTGAAGACATTTGTGGCGAATCGAGTCGCCGAGATACAGACCAAGACCAATATCTCCGACTGGCATCATGTGCCTACCGACGATGATCCAGCGGATCTCATCTCCCGAGGCCAGACATCCAAGGAATTCCTATGTCCGTCCATTTGGAAAAACGGGCCAAGGTGGCTCCTGCAAAGCGAAAACTATTGGCCGGTCTGGAGCCCGACACCGGTAGTCGACCTCCTGGAGCAAAGAAAGACGATCTGTCTGAAAACGAATATTAACAACAACACACTCCTCCATCGTTACTCGTCTTGGCCAAGACTAATAAGAATCGTCGCCTGGTGTCCTCGATGGAGACATAGGCAACACCGATCTGCCCATCTCACCACAAACAAACTAACTGCATCGCGCAACAGAATAATAAAAATAATACAATCCAGTCATTTCGCGCCTGAAATTCGGACCCTCCAGAAAAATCGAAGCGAGGACGTTGGAGGGAAACTTCAGCCATTAAACCCCTTCCTCGACGAAGATGGGATACTCCGGGCAGTGAGCATCTCAATACCCTTGTGATCGAGATTGAAGCCATTCTCAATTCACGCCCACTGACGCCCATCTCATCCGATCCGAAAGATCCTCCTGTCCTCACTCCCGGTCATTTTCTAATCGGTGATACATTAACCAGTTTACGGGAGCGTGATTTTAGAACAGTTCCATCAGGCCGACTATTCAGTTGGCAGCGCATTCACCAGATTAAGCAGCACTTCTGGAGCAGATGGTATCGAGAGTACCAAAATGAACTAACCCGCCGCAAGAAATGGGACAAGGGCAAACATAACATTCGTGAAGGCACCGTAGTAATCCTCAGGGAGGATAACGTGCCCTCTATGCAGTGGCCTTTGGGCCGCATAATCAAGGTCCATCCAGGAGCCGATGGAATCATCCGGACCGCTACCGCGCAGACGGCAACAAGCATCCTGGACCGCGGTGTCAAAAGACTGCTCCCCTTACCCATTCACCCAGATCCAGACGAGGCCGAACGTCCACACGGAGCGAAGGAGGTCACCAACGACGCACCTGACCCCACAGCCAGGAGGTCACCAACGACGCACCTGACTCCACAGCCAGAATTTGATCCGTGCCCTCTCAACGGGGGGAGGATGTTACGCCGCCTAAAACATCTGCATGCCAGCCCCCGCGACCGGACAACAACCGGCCTGCATAACGTCACTTCGACCCTCAATAAACCTAAGGACCCACCATAACTTTCACTTCCCTGTATTGTTTCGCCATGTGTCTTCAATCCGTTTGTCTTGAAGAATTTCTAAAGCTTAAAAATATTCTCGAAACACAGTCGGTTCTCGGTGTTGTCGAACATACGTCTCCTCTCCTAAATATATTATAGTGCTATGTCCACTAATACATTAACTTTCATTATAAGAGTCCTGCTCTAGCTCACATATCTATCTCATCCTCGTGCGACAAGTTGTTATCTATTTATTTTTCCTTGGCAGTGTAATCTAAGTGTTGGAAATATATAATTTATAATTCTGTGAATCACAGTGTTATACAAACTCAATCACCCCTATTATCTCAACGGAAATCAGGGGATCGATCAATTCGTGGTGTCGATTGTTATAATCGTAACGGGGATTTACGACCCCCGTTGACGTCTCTCCTCTCGATTACGTCGATTACGAACTCTCCCCGCGATTGGTCGAGAATACAGATTTAATAGTACCTGCATATAACTACAAAAATTGAATGTGAATAAAGATGAAACGCAGAACCTGATGAAGAAGCTTTTCATTGAAAAACAAGGATATCTGCTAATACCTTTTGCCACTCTAGAAATTTTTATTATTGTTTGATTTTTGTTATTTGAAGTAATGTCAGAAGGATTGTAAAATGAACCGGAAAATAGTGGAAATAATGGAAATATTCATATGTTTGTGGATATAACTAAAGGAATTGGATCTGAATGATTTGTTTCTCGTTTATTAAACGTTATAATTACTTTCTATATTTACTTTCTATATTTACATGTATAAATGGCTATTTTGAATTTTCGGGAAATTTCATATTTTTATGAACGTAACCAGAAAAATGGAATCTAAATGCCAATACGTTTCGCTTACTAAATACTGTAACAAGTATTATACTTTAGATATTTCATATATTTGTACGAATAATATGCATTCCCTATATTTTTCTATCATTAGCTATCTCATAAATAAATGCATGAATATCAACAATCAACTACGTAATTAATAATTATTATGTACAATGTTTTATCCAATCGCTGTTTGTATGCTAATAAGTGTTTAACAGATATTCTCGGAAAAACTTGTCGAAGCCAATCGATAAATGCATCGTCACTCTCGAAATTACTAAACTTTATTGCTGGAAACAGGGTTAAAAAGATCAGAAAAAGTGTTGTGTTGAAAAATGGTATCGAATTGCAGGAAGCAATGTCGAGAAACAAAGAGGGGAAGAACAAGTTGTAGAACGAGAAAGACAAATGACAAGAAAGTTGTTTTCGAGCTATTGTAATAGCTGCCACGTTATTTTCTAGCTGGCGCTTTATAACGATAAAAGCGTCGAAATGGCAAGGAAGCCAAAACGGCCATTACGAAGTGATAAAGAAAAACGTGAAACGCTGAAGAAACACGGGTCAAGAAAACGATTAGATTACTCGAGCCCGGTAGTCGATTAGTCTTCGCGATAGTTTACAGGTTCGCAAGAAACTTTCCAACCTAGTAGAAAAAGTTAACCGGCAATTATCTCGAGTGACTGGCTAAAGGATATAAAGGGCAACGAAGTTCAGACGAGAAAGATCGCAAAATTTTAATTGCTACATTATTAACAACGAGTCGAATTGCATAACGCGAATATTAAATGAATAAATTATTAAAATTTAAAGGAAATTACGGATTAAATTGTAAACAGAACCACGCGCGCCAGTTGTCATCGAATGTAGCTTTAATTAAAATTTTTCTTCAACCGTTAATTATAAATATTCGATGCTACAACGTTGAAACAATCGGAAACGACACCAGCTGTAATCCCCTCACTTTCATCAGAAATAAAATCGTAGAAGAATGAAAGATTAAAGAATTATTCATATTTCTTTTGTCGTTCAAAAAAGCGACTACAATCTACGGTTATTCAGTCTTTTGTTCCCGGGATCGACGGGACCAGGTTAAAGCGATTTCACACGGTTGCCTTCGCTTCTAAACGCTTTTTAAATTCTGTAGTTATAACGAACTTTCTATCGACCATCGTTCTATGATAACATCTTAGCACAACTCGAAGCACGGACGAGAATACTTGCTGTAAGTTAGTTAAGAAGGCTGTTGTTCGAATAAGCTCAACGAAAGTATTATATTCGCGAACGAGTGAAAAATGGGGGAAAAATGGCAGGGTTTCAGAGCGAAATAATAAAATTGAAGACGAAACAGGAATGAAAAGCTTGCGCATAGTTTGAAAGAAACAAAGGAGAAAAACTGTTTCGGCGTTGGTGGTGAATATTTTTACGCCCCTTTATTTCAGCTAATAGCCTGTCTCGACATTTATATCAAAGTTCTCATTCATCTACCTCTCACGGAGGATCATTACGATTTCTCTTTTATCCTATTCACGCCTCGACTTACATTGATAGAATTTTCATCAGATCTAGATATTATTAGGAAATCTTCAACATAACTGGATTAGAATTGACTTCTGACAGGAATAAGAATGACTGTGATGAAGTGATGATATTTGCGAATGATATATTAAAATTTCATATTAGAACTACCGATTTGTAGTATACGAATGATTTGAAATTAAAGTGATGTAATGAAAACAAATAGATACACGTAATCGTGTCTAGCGTGTCAGATCGCTGATAAATACACTTCCCTTCGTAAGTATTAAGATACTTGCCGGTCTCAAGGAAACGATTTTGAATATGTAAAAAGAAATTTGTAAAGGTTATTTACATCGAAGTTGCAAATTAGGGTTATCACGTTTTCCTAAGTTTTGTGACAGTTGTGGACGGGAGTGTAAGTAAGAAATAAATCATTAGATTGTTTTGTAAGGAAATAATCCATAATCAACATTTTTTGTTTTATATTATTTTATTGAGTTATGTATGATATGTTCCAATAGAACAAAATGAATCATACATAATTCAATAAAATAATATAAAACAATATAAAACAAAAAATATTGTGCATCGATTATTTCCTTATAAAACGAAAGAAACTTTTGGGACAACCTAATAATAATTAATAAAAAACTTTGCTAACGACTAGTTTTGCGCTTTACGAACATCGAAAACAGAAAAAAGTGAAAAACATTGAGAATTAATTTTGCCAAAAGCATCTGCATGCTTTCAGTAGTTTGCAAAATCAAAAAATATAAAACTCATCATTTTTAGTTCTAGCGTTAAGAAAAACGAAATACTCTTCGGGACAATAATTTTGCAATATTTCGTGTAATATCTCCTGGGTTTTAAAAAAGATCGCAATTGTAAAAAAGTCGTAATGAAAAGAATGTATGGCAATTATAGCCAGCAATAAAAGCAGCAGTTGACAAGAGAACAAACCAATAACTACGCTGCAAGCCAGCAATACGAATTGCAATTACATAAGTAATTCAGCAACAATCAGCAAATGGTAAAGAGTCGCGCCGCTATTGGCCTATCAGTGGCCTTATTGGATACTTGTGGATTGATATGAACAGCATTTTAGAGGTCTCGTGATTTCATTCGGAACAACGAGTTTTGACACATCGAAAATCGCGTAATTTTACAGTGTCCAGTAGCGTGAAACGACTGCTGCAAACACATATCGTTTGCAAATGCATAATCATTGGCCAAAATTCATTTAGTATTCGATGTAATCTCACCAAAGAAATGTCTCAAAGGAAATGAAACAAAACTCTATTATTCTCCATGATAATTACTATAATGAAACGAAAAAGAATGACGAACAGAGAACAATAATTTTCGTTTGAATTTACATAATTATTTAGATTCGTACAATCTATAAGAAGGTCATTTTTATTAAAACAAAAAAACTCTACGATATTACGATACACAATTACAGTGTAATACTATTCCAAAATGATTAAAAGCTGTTTCACTCATAGTGGTTATAAGTAATTGCGCATCGTTGCAGTTTTGATATTACTTTTAAATATCAATTAATTAGATCTAATTGACTATATTAAATTTCGTATCATTTAAGAGTATTTTTACGAGTATTTTTAGAATATTGTACGACTACGAAACTTTAGTATTATAAGAATGAAATGTATAGCACCTGAAAAAAGACACTTCATTGGAGAATACTTTTGTACTTTTATATTACTGTATACTTATCTAGATTTACATAATAAGCACAATATGCTTTATGTAAATAAAAATAGCCTAGTTATAAGAATTGTATGAAGATCTTTGTCAAAGATTGTTAAACTACTGATATTTGTACAAATTCGTGTTTTTATGTAATTAAACAAAAATTGAGCTCAAGTAGAAAATTGTTTCGATTATTAAATATCGTAAGGGATAACTATACTTCGCACATTTTTTATGATTTTGTAAATTATGTACATTCCATGGATTTTTGTATCTTAAAGCTTCCCATAAATGCATAAAAATCCGCAATCTAGCGATCGTATTCTAAGGTGTACAACAATTGCAATTTGTTCCTTTGTTAGTTGTCATTTATATGCTTGCCGAGTACAATACCTGAGAATGGTAACGGATTTGTAGAACTATCGGGAAACTGCTGAAAGCTTTTGTTTCGAGATATGAGAAAGACTCGAAAGCGATCGAGTGCGTTCGTTTATTTCGCTTTTATTGAGGTCTCTGCAACGGGGCCTGCAATTTCGCGCGGTTTGGGCGCAGCCGGTCCGTTTCAATTAACGATAACGTCATTTAGTCGCTTCACAAAGGGATTTGCAATTTCGAAACAACCTCGGGATGAGACTACCTGTGAAAACGCAAAAACGTTTCGACATAAGAACTAAACTGATTCATTGAAACAATGAAAATAAAATAAAGAAGCGGAAGCATCCAACACTTTCTATAAATTTCATTCACGAGAATTTATACATATAAAAGCTGTAATCTAAAATTTTAATTTTGTTCTCTTCTTGTTCTTTTTCTTAAAATAAGAAGAAAGAGAACTTTCTATCGATTTCTGTTTTTAGAAATCCCCTTTTGCAGAGATTCGTTGTTCTAGCTATTAAATGATTTTATGGTTAAGACACGGGTCTATCGGTCCCATGAACGAGTAGATCAGCCCATTACAACCGTTCTCATTCATCATTTATCTCACCTTTCTCCTATCACCCTTACTTGAACCTCTCCTGTTCCTCAAGAACGGACAGGGGAAGCTTAAAGGCCGAAGAGGAAAAATGAATCTGGAAAGATCGAAGAAAAGTCTACAAAAACTAATCTTGGCGAGCAAAAACGGAAGGAAAAGACAGATAAATGGGAATACGATGGTCAAAGATAGAACTCGAAAGACAGAAGAAAATATCTTCGAAAAGATTGCGAGCTGATGATTAAATCGTTCATTGAAAAAGTAAAAACTGTTAAAACCTATACAAATCTTATTTATAGAAACTACTGCAGATTAAACAAATATCTAACATCATCAAAGAAGTCGCTCTATCGTGTTTCCATAATTTTAGAGAGATTTTACAAATTACTAATACTAGCAAATATTTCACATAAGAGTAGCATGTTCGATAACGAAAGAAATAAAATTCTACGAGTGAATTCTCTAAATTAGAAATTAATCTCAAGTGACTCTCCGATTGGAAAGTTATCAGATTGTAAAAATTGTTTGTGCAAACTATCTTTTGTTTTTGGAGGATTGGAACTTGAAGGCATAAAAAAGTAATTTATAATATACAATCTATTCAAAATAATCTGTTGGTGGAGATTTAAATCGCTTCAATAAAGAAGAGAAATTCATAATCTGCCATTTGATACCTAACTAACTATGACGATATCATTGACGAGTAAATTATCGCATAAGAAGGTTCCCATCTTTTAAACGAAAATCATATAATAGCGATATTTAAGCGAAAAGTTAACAGGTATGGAGAAAAATCTGTGCCTGAAAGAAATTGATAAATATATTCGGTCCATTCTATATGGATTTACCAGATGCTAAAACGCAGAAAGTGCCTGGGATAAAATGGCGTGCAACGTTGTGGAGAGAAGCTGAGCTGCTCCCAGCGTAACAGGAGATAACGCAGACTCGTTTCTCGCTACATAAACTCATCTTCCACGGGCGCAACCCGTGGACTGGCTACGACTATACAACAGCGAACGAAAATCCTGCCGGAGATCGGGCTTGAATCTCACTCGAGCGCGTTCTTTCGTTACTGCTCGCGAAAAATGTCGTGCGCCCATCAAGAGCCGCTCAACCGAAATAAATCGCGGAGACCAGTTAAAAAATGGAACCCGGTTGATCATTCGGATCCATGTCAAAAAACGTAAAAGAAAAATAACACACTGGTAAGAAAAATTGATAATTACATGAAAATTATAAAGAAACCTGGAAACAGGAGAAGAAGAGAATTCTGTTGGCTATTTAAATTTATGTAAATAAGGAAATTAATATAGGGAATAAATTGGAGAGAGATATAAATAGAGAAAATTGGAATCCTGTTAGTCATTTAAATTTATATGAATGACAAAATGAATGGGAGCAAATCGGAAAAAATATAAATAAAGAGAATAAAATGCAACCCTCTCAGTCACCGAAATTCGTGTAAAAACGGAAAAGGTAGTAAATGAGGAGTTTGAAAATTATTATGCATAAAAATTGCGAAGCTTATAGAAAATTTCAGAAAATTGTATAATCATGAACTGAAGTAATCTGGACTTGTAATCGTTTACGACGTGGAACTAAAAAAATATTGCACTTAGAATAAATGTCTCAAGATTGTTTCGTAACCTCTGAATAAAAATTCTTAATAACTATTTAACCAGCCAAAAAAATTGAGTTTGTAATTCGAGCATATTTAATCTCGTATTTACATTTTATGCAAATCCAAAGAGAGGCAGAGAGAAATAGGCGTCCGTATAATTGGAAATTTAAAAATCGTGTTGGTGAAATTCCTACAACAGTGAACACAATTTTAAAACGATAAACATTTGTAGATCGATAAACTACGATTCTCGATTCCACGGAAGAATTATTAATTATTTAATGTAGCTTTTCTGTTCAGACAAGAAAACAAACAGTAATAACAGTCTGGATATTGAAAATCTGAGATAAGGACTGGTAGATATTAAGAGCTTACTCATAGTTTTCCTTCGCGATAATTTTCGTCGGAATACTTGGAGGCAACTTCGAACGCACTTACGAAATTTCAGAAGGAAATCCTCATAGTTATCTCGAAAACTACTCTCACCTGAAGGAAAGTTTAACTTATTTCTATCGCTATGATTTCTCTTAAAATTATTCCGATAGTGAACAACGAGTAAACACGAGACTTTAATAATTTCAACGAGTCCAATTTCACGTCCTAATTAAATTCATCGTGCGTTATTACGATGCCTCTATTAGCGTTCCACTACGCGAGATATAACGTCGAAATGACGGACATTATGGGTAAATATACACGTGCACAGAGAAAATTTGCGCGCATCCTACAAATATTTGTAAATTATCTAGAAATACAAGAAAAATACATCAACCTCTATTGCTTTTATTCTTAGGATAATAGAGATACGTACTATATTTTTATCTGATATTGTTTTAGAAAATGAAATTTATATAATAGTTTCGAATTAAAAATGCAAGAAATATGTGGAAAAGATTAATGTTGGGAAGTTGTTTTATGTTATGCGATGAATCGCGGCATAAGTTAGCGACACGTAATTATGGCTAGACATTTGTCCCCAAGCATATGAGACGGAAACTAATTCTATCCGAGTTACGCTAGACGAATTTGTAGAGCAATGTATATGCATAACTCATGTTCTCGCGCATAATGCTTGTTGTATGTTTTGCAAAAGCCAAGCAACACAGGGGAATGAGAAAATTATTCTAAAAATGAAATCACAAAAATATTCTTTTGATATTATTTTAAAAATTTATAGAATATTTAAAATATTCCAGGCAAATATAAAAAGTTTTTGAATACTCTAGTTTTACAAAATTAATGGAATAACGTTTCGAAGAAACTCAGAGGTCGAAGATTCAAGTTAGAATTGAATATGAACGTTACTCATGAGATTGATTGAAAGGCATACTCGATAGTTTTCTTCGAAATACAAAGGGGCATTAAAGATAAAAACTTTCGACTTCTTTCAGGTCTCTTTCTTCTCAACCAGCCCGGAACTGTCCAACAAACAACGCTTCGAATATTTCTCGCGTACAATACCGAGCGATCACTATCAAGTAAAAGCAATGGTGGACATCGTGAGGAATATAGGGTGGCGTTACGTATCTATTATATACGAGGAAAGCAATTACGGAATTAAGGTAACGTATGTTTTTCTCCATTGATATTAAGCCAGATATTTTACAAATTGTATATATTAATTAAATTTTTATGTTATTGCTGAAAATGTAGTGTACAAATAATGTGTGATATGAGAAAAATTTGAGAAAAGGTCATTGGTCTTTTTAAGTTCCAAATAGTGATTTCCATTAGATATTAATAAATAATAATAATAATAAATAATAGTAATAATAAATAAATATCATAAGTATACTCGTTAAACAGCTGTATTTATTTTTCGTTAAATAGCTATGTTCATTTTCTACAAAATGAAGCATTGTATATTTTATACTGACCGGTATATATTCATAAACAAGATTCGTAAAAATTCACTGTTCTCTTTTATATCATTTCTATGAATGGGAAGATAATTTTCGTAGAAACCGCCCTTTAGTGTATCGTTCGTTCCATTTCCATTTTACCAAAAAATAAATCACGTGAAGCGGAATATCTATCGTTTTAATGACCGATACCTGAATTACGGCGTGAAGATAATTATTGAACTTATACGTAACTGCAATGAGGATGAGTGATGAATTAACAGGGATATATCGCGCCGATGTGCACAGAGAAAATCAGCGGATACGCGCGAAAAATACGATCTCGCCCCTGTGAAATTCGGTACGAACAGTTGATTGATTCGGCCGGATAAGTGTTCTGAAACAATGCATTCAACCGACAATGCGATCACAGCTGCAGCTATCAACTCCAGAAAATATCCATTTAACCATCACACATGGCGTATTCATTGTAATTTTTAAATAAATGAATCTCTATGATCAAATTACCGCAACGCACCCTTCACACGAGTCGAATGAATACGACATTATTTCGTCGAATTTTCAGAAACTTGTCACTGTCAATTAGTAGTTGAATATAACAAAAGTACAAATCTGTTCTCTACTCCACGAATTTTATTTTGTTTAAACAGAATTGCCATCGTTCTTCATTTTCCAAACCATAAACTCCATTACGAAGGGTAAATCAGTACATGTATTTTTTTAAATTGTCAAATAATTCTTATACATCCTCAGTTTATATTTTCCGCTGTCTGTCACATTCCCCACTTTTTTAAATAAAAAGGCAAAGAAGGATGAGATTATATAAAAAATAGAGAGTGCTTTTGATACCGTTAAATTGTAGTCACATTAATTTACATTAAAATCCACGAAACTGCATTCTAGCATCCGTTCAGCCAGAGAACGTGAAAGCTACTCGACCACAATTCACCGAATATTTCACGGCAGACCAGAAACTGTAGTATATCTCATTTGCCTGACATATACGTAATCAAATAACTCCATGCAAGAGCGCGCTAGTCGTCAGGGTTCTTTCATTTTCTCTGTTTCGGCCGCGGGCTGCCTTGTTTAACGTGACGATCACAAAGGTACAATTCTAGGCTGCAACTTGCCAACGTATGTATTCATTTTTGGACGGTCTCCTCTTTTTCCGGGTCTCACGGCGCGTCACTCATTCCCGCCTGCTCCACGACTTCCTATTGCTGTCGTAACCGCCGCTATGCTAATCGAGCGTAATTAAAACCACAGAGAACTGAGTTATTTTGGGGAATTATTCTTAGCAGTGAATGTCATGGAGAGAAATTTACTGAAATTTTCCTTCACGCTAGTCGTGCGTGAACTAAAACCGCGTGACGGATATAACGGATACTATATGTGTTCGTCTTTGTATATACGGCAGATAATAATTTTTAAGTCAATAGATATTTTATTTCATGTTTAATATCTTCTTATCGATATCAATACTTTTTCGTTCGTTCTTTATTTATTTCAATTCCTTATCTCTTGTAATTACTGCTTAAGAAAATGCGAATGAACTTATCATTCGGCCTAATAGTCTTAATTTTTAGAGAAAAGATACTTTAACGATTCCTTAATTGTGAATTTTATTACCTTTGTCTTTTGTCTTTTATATTACTGGCATAAATTTACATGTACCACTATTGATTTCAACAATTTGTTTTTGAAATTTCAAACTAATTTCACCGATTCGGTACAGTCTCGTTCCACGTTGATATTCCGTATCGAATAAATTTTATGTCAGATAATTATATTCCTCCATTTATCTTAATTTTGTACTTCCATTTATAAATCGTCTATTCCAATTTTAATTTCACTGGAAAGGATGGTAACGTATGAAGGAGAAAAAGACCATAACGACATTTTAATTGCAATTGTGCAACGAAGATATCGGAAAAACGAGGAATGGAAAAGAGACACGAAGATAAAATTCGCTACGTTTTCGCGAAACAATGTAGAAGAAGAATACGTTTGTACATGCATGCATAATATTCGGAATTAATTCGTTGAACGAAAGAAAACAATTGAAGAAAGGGTAGAGAGAGAGAGGGAAACAGATGAAAAATGAACATATCGCGTGCAAAATCTTGAACACTCGCCTGTTAATAATACGATCACGAAACGAGTAGCGTGCGTGCATAAAACAAATCGGCTTTACATCTCATTAGAGTACCACGACAACGAAATTAATAGACGAGCGTAGTGTAAATGCATGCATGTAAATAAACGAATCTGTATTTCGTATCGATATACATCGGCAACCGAAACGGACTATGCATGTTGCAATATCGATGTTAATGGACTCGTTCGACATCGAACTCCACGATAATTGGTATCTCCAATTCTTTTAGCTTAAAAGGGGAAAAAGTCTAAAAAAAGGGGAGAGGTACCACTGTGATAATAATAGTTTAATGGGATTGTAAAAAGAAATAAAAGAATGGCAGAAGGGTTTTAACGAGAAATATACGAGCGAAAGATTAGGAAAAACGAGAAATAATAAGCCACTAAGTAATCAGGATAATTCAGCAAAAAGTGAGAATAATAACAGTAATAAACATTGATTTTGAAAGTAAGCCCTCGCTGGATTAATATATTAATTGTACAATATTCTCGATGGAGAGAAAAGATTTGTAAAGAGGATAAAATACGTTTAGCGTCTGTAACTGAAAGAAATGGAAGAATGAAATTTCCTGAGGGTAAAGCTAGAATTGAAAGTTACGTTTGATACAGTGCAAGCGAGTAGTTGGATATGTCAACCATGTGATATTACATCAGACACATGATATATAACATGCAACGTACGCTACCTACCAGACCTCCATCCAAAGTTTTAAGAAATTTTGTGACAAGTTTTGCAGAACAGATTGAAATGTTGAAACTTTTATAAAGAATTTATTTCTGGAATGTTAAATTTCGAAGGAAACTTACGTTTGGATAGATATGGAGAATCATAGGAAGATAATTTAACCGTTTAATGTGCAGTGATGGATAAAAGAAAGTTCAACTGCTAATTTTACAAAATTATGGAACTATATTTGACAAGGGCAATTAATCAATGTTATATACAGGCTTTGAGAATCACTGTACATCCATCTTCTGGCGCTTAGAGAAGTTTCCCAAGCTTCAGAGATATTTTACTAGCTTCTTAGATATTATAATATTAAATAACAGACGAAGTGTCGTATCTTTTTTATTCTTCATCTTCGTTTTATTTTGATTCTACCATCTGTTGCCGAACATCCTGTATATTCCAGTTACCGTAACGTAGTAAAAAGTGTCGAATACAAGTTATAACAATAATATTCATATACGCAAGTATTAATATTAAACTTCCATTTGTCCATTTAGCATTATGTATATCTACAATATCGATTTTCACGATTTGGAACATTCGGCTACCTCTAATTTAATTGTTCATTTATCGTTCTGTTGACACAGGTACGCCAACCATTATCAAACTTTGAAATCTCTCTGTTCGTGTACGTTCCCTATCAAACTAAATATCTGCTACAATTATCTCTGAAACAACATCAAACGATAATGCTAAAAAAACAGGACTGATTTACCTTGGAAAAGAAAAGAACATATATAATCCTGAAACAATCTCTAAAAAAATGAAAGAAAATATTTAAAAGCTCTAGATTCGATCTCCTCTTTCTTTCATATCCAACATGTATATTTCGAAATTATAATTCAAGTGCAATTAATTATAGAACTAATGAGCTCGACGTACTTTAAATCGGCATGACATTCAACTAGCTGCACAGTTGGAAATCGTGGTCGAATAAATTCATCGTGTTAAGCGCGAGTGAATGAACAAACGCAATTAGAATGGTACCCACAAACCGACCGAGGTTACATTACAGTCTGTTAAATACTTCATTCTAGGCACGTTAAATCGCGTGCATATAGTCAATCCCGCGACATTTTACACAGCGCGAATAGACGGAAAAACGAGGAAGGGAACAGACGTACGATAGAAAAAACAGGCACACACCTAATTACGTTCTTCTCGAAATACGTAGCTACGTAACAAACGACCTTGCATGGCCCACATTACCCTCACGCCAGCCGATGGGACAGATGCAGTTTTCTGCGCGTAAAAAATTCCTTCGAATAGATGATAAGCCTTGTCTTACTTATTCGTATCGATGTCAACTCGGATTCGTGTGAATGTCGATCAATATTCGTCCGTTAATGTTATTAAAAATTAATCGTGCCGGTGAGAAGTTACACCGATCGACTTCATAAATTGAAATGTAGAAAAATTTTCTTAAATTTATATGGACAAAGTAGATTTCTTTAAATTGACAGAAAGACTATCGATGTTATTTCGAGAAAAATACCTGAGATCGATGAATATATCGCCGAATCGTGTATTTAATTATACATTAATGTTATTATTATACGCAAAGATACTATGGTTAAGTCTTTTGATTTTGATTACATAAATTTACAACTTACTAATTCCATAAGAACGTAGAAAGTAATGCATCCAATTAATAATTTCCCAACTGAATATTGAACCGTATGGATTCTTATGAGCGATAGGCATATAGTGGCCCTGGAAAATATTTGAACATTTATTTAATTCCGTATTTTATCTTTTGGAATTTCATTTTTCTGACCAGCATATCCGTTCTATAACACAATATTCGGCCCAAATTTTCTTCTGGTATAAAAGCAGCTCTAACGTCACGAAATTGCTGTACAGGTATACGTCGTTTAAGATAATAGGACAATTACTAAATTAAACTCCATACTGATACTGATCTTATCTTAAACCGTATGAAACTCTATTCGAAATAATTCAATAGATAGCCAAACAACCTTGACTTAAAAAATTTACGGCCAACGGTCAAATGCTCGTGGTTAATGAGATCTAGTCTCGAATCTTTAAGAGTTAGTAGCCACGAACTTGGAATTTCCAAAGTCAGGAAACGTTGTCATTGAAAATTTAAAATGGGAGAATTTTTAACACAAGAACTCAAGCTTGAGAAGATTTAACATCAAAATTAAAAATTTAAGGACTTTACTCTTTTAAAGAACCACAGAAGCTCCAGATTTAAAACGGTTGTCTCTAGTCGAAGTTAAAAACTCGAATCTCGACATTTTCAAAGTCCGTAAGCTTCAATCTTGAAAGCACAGTTCCCAAAAGCTGAAGAGCTTAGATAAATAAATAAATTGGAAAGCGTAGATCTTGGAGGCTCGAGGTTCGAAAACGTCGCTTTAAATTTTAAGAAATATTGATCTAGGCACGTTCAGATCAAAAAGCTTTAACATCTCTTATCTCGCGAACTCTCAAGCTTAAAAGGACTCGAAGTCAACAATGCGCTGATCTATCTAAGCTCTGAAATCTTGATACCGCCGGTAAGTGCTACCATGTCGCAAAAAAAGATTGATGACCGTGGTATCTCGAAGGTGTTCTAATTACCATTCATGTGTCGCGTGAAAGCACGATCTTATGTCAAGATGAATATAAACTCGTTGTATCGCGGGGAAAAAGTATAATAAAGCGACGAAAGCGACGACAATCGTTCATTAAACGATCTAGTAGATACAGATATCTTACAAAAATGTCACAGTCAATAAACAATATCGCGATACGGTGGAATTTCGAGATTGATAAATATTCACTCAGATACGGTTGAAAGGATAACCTTTTTTTGTTTCGATAACCATCTCACGTTTATCCCTCTTCTTCGTTCAAAGCGTGGTATAATAACCAGACGTCTGTAATGGTATAAAATTGACTTTCACGTACACGGTAAAATCGAATTTTCACGCGATCCAAAGCGAGGGGAAGTTAGGTATTCCATGAAATGTACTGATTGAAAACGATGAAAGGGACGTGAATACAGGGCGTGATCGTGGCACGATAATGCTTGCATGTTTCGAGTTAGATCTCGATAGATTGCGATAGATTACTCTATGTACTTACAGCATAGATTTAATTTGTTTTTAAAATAAAATCAGGTATATCTCGAAACGTACTTCTGTCCACTTCAAACTCTTTCATACATGTACATAGTACACGCAGCAAATAGAACATTAAAGTAGTCAAACTGGTAATTTATACATAATTTACTTTCACGAATAAAATACAGAATTTTAGAGTTAATTTTAAAAATATTACATAGTTTCTTCTTTCCTTTTCTTTTTCTTTTTGGTGGATCGTCTCATATTGTACGTTATACGTTGTACGATGTCACGTCGTATGTACCCGTGACAGCCAAATTGTGGTACATTCTGTCAACTTCGCTTGTAATTTATCGCGACTCATCACGTATCCACTTCACCACTACAGAACAATGAACAGGTGTATGGCCGGCGGAACGCCATTGACCTAGATATTGATTCAACAATGACATATGCACGTCCTTTCTCCTTCCCACACAAGCACGTATACTGTTACTGAATGCATTTTGTTCTTGAGGGTTTAAGATGTACCCTTCATTTCCATACGTTACACTCTATATATACAAGACAGTATTTTCAATTGATGTACATATACATACAAGAAGAACGAAACCAAAGATATTAAATATTCTTTTCTCTTTTTTCTTCCTTGACCTAAATTCTATTTCTTTCCGTGACACTCTTACAATAGTTCGAACGAGATTAGAAAAATTAAATATTATTATCTGCAAAGTATTGAATACGAGAAAGCAATATTATTTATCTTCTTTTCTCCTTCCTTCTCATCTTCTTCTTCTTCTTTTTCTCCTTTGCCATCTCGTTTTTTCCTTTTACTCTTCCTCCTCCTTCCTCTCTTCTTCTTTTCTAAGCGTCCTTCCAGCAATGTCCTCAGATCCATTGAAATCGAAAAATTTAAATACCATCTTCTTTGCAAAGTATAACAAAGATGATACTATATAATAACGCAACGGCATTTATCTTCTTCTTCTCCTACCACTTCTTTTTCTTGTTCTTCCGTTTTCGGACTAAAACTATTTCTTGCAAAACATTCCCGTTTGACCAAAGTTCAAGAAATCAAATATCATCCCCTGGAAGATACTGGGAAGAAGAATACAATGCTGTTATGTTCTTCTTTCCTTTCTTCTCTCTTCTCCCTACCTCCATTCTACAGCTGCGTCTGTTTTCTCGATTCATTCTACGTTAAAGTTGTTACTTTATCTTTCGCAAGTTCTACCTACATTCTCTTCCACAATTAGTGATAACTATCTCACTCCTCATCCCACTCAAATTAATTCCTCTTTTCATAAAAGAAGAATGACAGAACTATTTATCAAAATTTCCATTTGATATCATCATCTAAAAACAGCCATTCATCATCATTGTCTTTTCGTACATGTGGCTGCTCTCTCGAAGTTTCGTGCACCTACATTTCCTATGAAACACTTGCACGATTGCTTTTCCATTTTATCGGCCGTAATGTTCTGCGTGATATTATGCAATTCCTATTGTGCATATCTCGCAAAAATGGAATTGACGACTTCCCATTCGTAAATGGGAAATTTACTTGCCAATGGTACATTGGCCATTCGTTCGAAACTCCAACACTTGCTAATATTTCTGATAATTTACCATCTGTGTAACAGCTACATGAAAATAACGCGATTCGTAAAACTTGTACAGCTTCATATGTTACATTAAGATGTTCGGACGAGTAATTACGGGAACAGCTTTGGCAAGTCACGGCCCTGCAATAACATATCTCATTAATCTCCTTGTAACCGATATGACGGTTCTCTCATAAGTATAATATGGTCTTAAATCGATGCGGAAGGAAACAGGTCAGACTGTGAAATCGTCGACGAATTATCGGGACTTCTTCTTTCTTCCTTCCTTTTCGCTGTGATTTGAGAAAATTGCTTGCTCGTAAAAATAGGGAAGAAGCGTAAAATGCTGTTACGTTTCGAGGAGAAGAAAATGGGAAGATGGATCATGCAGACAGCAGAGCGACGAGCTACGTTAGTCTAATAATTCTCTTGAATCTTTAACGATACCCTCCGGTGATTTCTGCATTCTCGTTACTCGCTGCTGCCAAGCTTGAATTATTCTCGCTGCACGATGCATGGATATACGACATTTTTTCCTTTTTCTGCGACACATTCACGCTGCATACTTTATTTCAATATAATGCTTATCCTCGCGTGGCTGCGGTACGCGCGTGTGCATTTTCATTATCGTTAGAAACTGATTCGACCGAGCGAAGAAAAATGAACGTTGTAAATTACCGTTCCGCGTGTTTGTTCTCTTTTTTATCTCCCTAATCCTGTCGTAAGTTCTCGCGAAAATGTATTCGATGATTCCGGGGATATAGGAAGTTTTATAATTCGTGGATAACCAAAATTCGTTAACATCGCAGATTTTCTCTTAAATAAATCCATAGTCCAGTATATTTCCAACGGATTAATTTGAAAATCTATACCGGATATGAATTTTAAATAAAATAAAATATACGTATAATGTTCGTTATTTGCAATATACGTGGCAAATAATGTTTGTCAAATATTTGTTTAAAGAAAAAAGTATGTGATGCGAATTCCCATCTTCAGATAAGATCGCACGATTTTTTATGATAAACGTATCAACAGATGACAGATGAATTATCCCGCCATTCTACATTGGTATTCGTATCTTATCGAAATGGCTATGTACCATTTCTACGAATGGACAATTGTTCACGAAGATATAGTCATATTTTTAGTTACGATCATTCGTTAAATGAAAATAGTCAGAAAATATTTTTATACACTTCTACTACTATCTTTATTTATCGAATCATTGTACCGTAAGAATTAATCCGACGTAACTATTAATGATACATATCTGATAAGTTTTACCGTTGAAAGTAGTTAAACGCTGCAACAAAATAATAATGTAAACTCTGGAAGATAACTAATACATCGTTGAAGCTTAGACAACACTATAAACGTTTTCAAACAATTCCGATTCACGAAATCGATGTCTTTCTTCCGTCAAGAACACGATTTATAGGAAGGCTAAGTAGTACAACGCAATGAATAACGAATAACTGTACACTTGAAATCAATAAAAACCTCGTATCGAATCGATCAAGCAGCCATTTCTGTGTAATTACCTAAGAGATACACGCTATCATCGACAGCATTACGTCCATTTATGCTAGTTGTTTGAACGAAATGAGAAATTAATCTCGGCTCACGTCGGATGTATTTGACATCTAAGAGCCGATATTAACCGGGCGGGTGCTAACGCGTAATTTATTTCCACGGGTCGAATCATCGGATCGCGGCAATCTGTCGAGAGATCAACATCAGACACGTGTAACGGCGGATCGATCAACACGGAAGGACACAGAGATGGCAAAGTTTACCTATCGTAAAACGGAAATCGATAACGAGCGACCTTATTACGCGACGACGCGAATTAAACTATTTTCCCCCGGAATGAAATCAGAATCAATCAAAAGAACGTAGATCTTTATTAGACGAGGCTATCCATCTTTTTTTTCACTCCCTTGTCTTTCCCTGACGAATCGAAAGGACCGTTGGAGAAACGAATTCCAGTATAGAGATTCGTTCCACGTTCTTAGCTACCAGTTCGTTTTTTTATTTTTCTCGCTATTTACAAGTATAATCCATCTCGGAGATGTAGTAACCTTTTTATGTCGTATTCAAGAGTGCATCTTTCTATCAAAGGCAAAGTCCCTAATTCGCTCAGCATCGTCGTCTTTGAAACGGGATTTTGCTGTCTTTTCTTCTTTCGTCTCGTTGTTTCAAAGTCTGCTTAGAGTCGCAGTCGCGATACACACTGATAAACAGAAACGAAGAAAATAGAAATTCAATGCAATTACGAAGACACTGTTCGGTTTGTTACAGGCGTTCGAAGAACTGGAAGAGCTGCTGGGAAAGTACAACATATGCATCGCCATTAAGGAAAAATTAGTGAAAGATTCTGGTGTTGCCGAAGAGAAGGCTTACGACGAGATAGTCTTGAAATTGTTAACCAAGCCGAGAGCACGAGGTAAGCCATTTTTGTTTGAAATATTAAGTAACAGAATATAGAAAAAATAGAATTTCGCATGAAATTCAAATCCCTCGGTGAGAAATATTCGATTTTTCCTCGTAAAAAAGAAACAAAATTTGAAAAAGTACGTGGATTGTAAAAATCGGTTTTTTTTATTTATAACTTTCACGTGACGTTGAAATATTTAGAGAGAAAAAAAAAGTATTGAAACCGGAGGCGTGATCAAAATGATATATAAATAAAATAGAAGAAAAGCTACACAGCTAGCTTATTTTTGAGTACAGAGCAGAAGTAAACTGTAGAAATAAATTAAAGATCCAATGGCAAACAATCCCAAAATCGTAAGATCCACTCGCAACGATTCCCGGTTTGGCCAACTCGATAGCAACCAATCGTAAATTGGAAAGCTCACAACTCTAAACACATAGCTATCGATTTTTCGGCTATAACCGCGTTACATATAACCGCGTTGCCTGGCACGTAAATAGCTGATATCATTGGAGAAAATTGAATACTGCTAAGGAACATATATTTTCTAAAATTAAGAATGTACAAAAGTATTCTATTTTATTTCTATTCTATAATTAAAATTGTCCACAGTATCTGCAAACTTATAGACATTTTGAAAAGATTCTCCAATTAAATATTTCCCGTGTTTATATATTTGCCTATTTAAAGTAAAAATGTATAAAGAAATTGAACTTTTATCCTACGATTTAAAGTATCCTTATGTATTCCTTAAAATTTCTTAAATTAAATATTTCTTCTAATCTAATAATCACTGCAACGAAAAATATATGAAGAAATTTTATTCTATCTTTATTCTACAATTTAGAATGATCGCTATATAGGAAAATATTTTGTAGAAAAAATTTGAAGTCAGCTATTGAAACATATGCACGACAAAGTGAAGAATTTCTTATAAGGATTTCACAGGAAAATAACTTCTCAGGAATTTGTAAACGACATTTGTAAAAGCAGCTTCGATAAACAACTGTTAAAATGCATTTATTACACGTAGATGGAAAACTGTCTAGAGAATTCTCAACAATGATAGCACTCTACACGATAATTAACATTTACAGAGACATTTTCGGTTCGCGAAATATTCGCGTGTATTTCGCAAACGAACTTCTATCGAGTTATCAAAGTGTATTTGGTACGACAAAGCTCGCTACTAAAGGGAGAGGGATCGATCGAAACGAGACGAAGGGGAGAAGACTGGCCCATCGACATGAAATTGAAACGAAAGAACGGTGAAACAAAGATGCTTCCGGTGGAACATAATAAAAGAAAAAGGAGAGAGTCTTTTAGCTTTGAATGATAGAGATTCTTATCTTAACCGTGCTCCCATTTCGTTATCAAAATGGGAGGAAGCTAAGACGACTCGATACTTTTCCAGATAAAACGTGAATCCCTGGAATTTCATCGACTTGTCCCGTAACTTCTCAGTTCCTTCGAAATAGGACTTGGAAAACCGAATCTCTTCGCTTTTGTTTCTATTAAAAGAGCGCCTCCTTTATCAAGTAACGCGGCCATCCTGAGTCAGATACGACCGAAGACAAATACAATAATCAACCAGAAAGTTTAACGAACAATTTTTCGATTCTATTTACGTATTTATCTTATACGAAATTAAGATCGGTAAAAGTTTATAATATTTTTCAGTTTTCTAACAGATGATCTTTTCAAAAATATGATCGCAGGATAATTTGATTTCGTGATCTCCGATATCGTTATCATAATTTAATATTATTCTTGAATTTATTTTAGTAGTTAGAATAACCAACAGCAATGCAAACATTTAATCAATACATACCTATATTTGATTATTCAATTTATCTCTCAAATAGAGGAAACCATTAATTTGGAATAACATAATTTATATGATACGAATTCTCATGTATCTCGATATCAGAGAAATCTTATTTGTAATCAAACCTGCCGTAAAATATTGCAAAGCAACTCGGAACATTTATCGCACGTTATGGAATATTTCCGTGCACATTGCGCATCTCCAGTTCGACGTATCGAAAAATCTATAAAGTTCTTCAATGTTCATGAATACAAAGCTGGAATTACCGCGACGCGAGAGTAGGCTAGTTAAAATCCAACTATGTGTAACCTATTTCGTATGAACGGGTTTTGCCCAAGGAATATTCAACATCATTGAATTTTTCACTAGGTTCTCCTTAACCCTTCCATAATGAACAGTTCCCTATGAACAGAGGCACACAAAAGTGTTTTGACGCTTACTATAAAAAGTTTTTGTGCGTATATTATGCGTAGACTAAAATCTGTGATGCATTTATTGAAAATATCAAGGTGCAAAAATGTATAATGTGTCTACAGCAAAATACTCGTAATAATAGTATAGGAGCTAAAACTTTTGGTTGATCGCGTGACTCGTCGCACATGTAGTTCGTTAGAATGAAAAAGCAAAAAAGATTAAACAGAAAGTGATTTTCATGTTGTTTCACCAGAAACTTTCACGCATGCAGACAGATCGAATCTCCTGTAACTTTATAGTTACAATTTTTCCAGTGTTTTCAGATATTAACTAAAGTCTAAAATATCTAAAAATCCGAGCGAAAGGCCAAGCGTTATTTAGAATTCCTTTTTAACAAGACTTTTCAGTGGTTGAGTTGCAGACGTTTTTGCTTGAAATCGCGTAGTATCAATGCCTCATTCATTACGTGAACCTTTCTCGTTCCACGAATCACGATATTTTACGGTTATTGTGCAAACTGACGAGTAAACGCGTTAATTTGCGTCTCGTAACGTTTAAATGGCATTCGCGAGCCGAAGTTTCTAGCTATTGAAGCTCTCCGTTTCTCATTAGCTGTTTGTTCTCTTAGCGATACCTAGAATTCATCAGAGTTGAAATTACTCTGTTCTACGAACAGAACAAAACGTTGAGAGGTGGGATAACCTTTGACCAGCTCCCTTTTATGAAGGATACTTCGGCTTATACAGCTTCGTTTCACTTACCGTTGCAGCTACGGTATCGATGTGTACTTTATCAGGGCTGATCGACGAGCAATCTCAGATCCATTCTCACATTTATCCGCCACTCTTTGTTTAAGACTCGAGTTAAGGTCGAGTTAAGGACTCGAGCTTCTCGTCCCCGCGTAGAACAGCTCGTTCGTTGCAAGGTTATTTTTTGTGAGGAACTAGATTACACGGAACTTCGTCAAGAAGCAGTGCACCGTAAATGCACCAGTGAAACATAAGGTCGAGAGTGTGAGACGAGAAGAAAAATGATAGGACGGACGCGAGGCGTATGCGAAACAAAATTGAGAAGATGTTTACTTCGCGAATTAATTTGCATGGAGGAAAATACATGTTGCTTTTTTATTGAGTAATTTTTACCTTTCGTAGAATTGTAGCTGATAAAAATTCGAGTATGATAATTTGTCAACTAGTTGATTCCATTTAATGGTACTAAATGTTAGATACGAGTTTCGTTGTCTCTTTTAACGAAAATTTCACGCGAAGTTACAAAAAAGAGAGTAGAAATTATTTTTTCTCCCTTTCCTAGAAACTAATTTTTCTGTTCTTAACTTACAAAATCTGTGTAACGCTTAGAATTTGGTAGAACTGTCTAGTCAAAATTTCCCTACGGGAATCTCGGAAGTCACAGCTTGCGGATAAACTAAACTAATATTTTTTTTATTTAGGTTATCGCTATTGTTTTCTTTTTTAAATATACGATATGAAGTAGATATCGAAGATCAAATACCAATGAAGACAAAGGAAAGGTAAAAGACATTATGCTTCTGACATACAGGGGATAATACTTAATTGAAAATCGATAATGGAGAACCGATACAATACATATCTGCAGCGTTTTGTATCGTATCAAAATAGACGATCGAAGATTGCTTTTGGTCTGAAAGATAAAGTTTGGTGAAAGACAGTGAAAAGTTTAATTTCTGCTTGTTATATTGAAAAAATAATGGGAAAAGTAGAATACAAAAATAGTCTATAAAAGAAATGAAAGTTTCTGGTATTTAGATGGATACAGGTTGCAATGAAATTATACCAGTCTTCAGCTCACGATGTTTCGATAGGTTCTATTCTCAAGAAAATTAATTAAGTCACCCCTGAAACAGAGACTCGAAGGGAGGAAAAGCAGCGGAGACGGCAGCAAAAAAGAAATACGCAGCAATTGCATTAAATTAAATTCCAGTCCTGTCGTAAAGTATCTCTGCCGTCGTATTTCCTTTGATTTCAACCAACAAAAAATATCTTTTTAGTTGTCTGTGGACTTTTGTAGAATGTTTGAAACGAGTTACGCCGTTATTTATGAAGCAGGTGAGCTGGAAAATCTCTTTGTACTGAAGATAATTTTTGACTGATTGCAAATAAGAATCTTTTTGCGCGAACTACGAATGACCTGGTTTCATCTATTGCAAATATTTGATTCTATGAAAATTCATAATTAACCCATTCGCGAACTCAAATAACCGAGAGAGTGACGATCTAAAGGGATAGATATAGGAGACGAAATTACGTAATTAAATCCTTCTTCTTGTGGCGACTTGAAAAAGACTTTACTTCTTACGTAATATAAATTTCAATCGATATTCAATCATATATTATCGATTTATTCTTAGGTACAATTAAATGGAAATTTAATTTTGAATGAATGAAAACGAAGAGGTAGAATTACGACAGTTATTACATTGATGCATATGGAATTTCGTCTTCTTTAATAAAACTTCTGTAATTATCCGTAACTTCCTGAAATATCGGAAATAATTTCCACGTGAACTAGTTTCATCATTCCACATTTATAAAAATTATCAGTTCTCACTTTTAAAATATTTCAAAACGGAACTATTAAAACTCAATGAATTTGATAAAAATCTAAATATCTCATTTACAATTCCTTTTAAAGTAGAACATTTGTCAGAGTTCATAATTCTGATAGTAGATCTTAGCGAATCTTGTAGCCTCTCGTGAAAATTCCGACAGTGTCAATTAGCTTTTCTTTCGTCGTCGTCTGTTCGTTTAAAATGCATAATATTCAACTCGGACCAAGAAGCTGACGGTATTAGGAGAAAATTGTCTTAGCTCCAGAATTAAAAAATTCTCAGAATAAATGTCTCGAAGTTGATAACTGATAAAAATTCATATATGTTCATTTGTCAACTAGTTAATTCCTTTTAGTAGAGACAAAGTTTAACGCTCCAAACTTCGTCATTCTAATAGCAGAGAATATTATAAAATATGAATAAAATATAATATAGTATAAATAAAGTGGAAATGCTAACGGTATCGATCAACTTTTCTTTCACTAACGTCTGTTTACTTAGGATGCATAATATTCGGCTCGGATCAAGAAGTTGCCGGAGTTATGAGAGCCGTTAGACGCCTCAATGTAACCGGTGCGTTTTCGTGGATCGGCAGCGATGGATGGAGCGCCAGAGGTTTAGTTAGCAATGGTAACGAGCCGGAAGTCGAAGGTACTCTATCGGTTCAACCTCAAGCCAATCCTGTCAAGGGTTTCGAAGAATACTTCCTGAATTTGACTGTCGAGAACAACCGAAGAAATCCGTGGTTTGTTGGTAAGCGGACGACTGAAACACGCGAGCTTCGTTAAACTTCGCTAATTCTAACTTCCGTGAATAACGACTCCAGGGCTGCGTGATCTATCTATCGTACCAAACTAAACGCTCAAATAATTAACGAAACTATCTGAATGAAACAACAACAGGAGGCACCTAGTTCCAGAAAATGCTTCCTTTCAATTTTGCATCTAATTTGAAGTATAACTTATTTCAAACTTTTATTGAAGGCTGACTTTCTCTTTCGATTCTCATTTAGAGGTGTCATTCATAAGCGATTTTCTTGCGATATAAAATGATTAGAGAAATAAAGATCAAGAGACCTAAAAGCTTTTATATATATTTGGTTATGTTTCAAGAAAATGTAACTGTCTTTACCATTACTTAAGTCACTGTTTTTTTAACTCTCCATAACACCATGGAGATAGACACTTACACATTCGTCTGTTTATGTGTTTCTTTATACTCTTGTTGTCTATTATTTTCTTTTATTATTATATCATTATCACAAAATAATCTGCTTATAGAAATCGTTAATTCTGAATCTTCTTATTCGAATGAAAGATTGTAAGCAATAGCAATCAGATTATAGACAATTAGTCCCTTAAGACGCCTATTACACACGAAATCTAATAGTTCGAACAATAATCGATTTAGGTGAATTCAGTGTGTTCCATAGCGATTTCCTTAAAACCACCTGAAACTACAAACATATAGTAGCACCGCAAAATGAATGAGAATATATTAAGAAACATAGGGTTCCTATGAGAGAATTAGAGAAAAAGATTACAGAAAATAGAATTTATTGAAATCTTTCAATGAAGAATATAACGTGTTATAGTGGAACGTGTTGCGAATGATTTTAGAATTCTGGGAAGACCATTTTCAATGTAAATACCCGAACTCATCCGTAACTCCGTACAATACGAAGTACACGAAACCCTGCACGACCAAAGAACGTTTAACGAAACAGAATACAGCGTTCGAGGATCAACTCCAATTCGTTTCCGATGCTGTCATGGCGTTCGCCTATGCCTTTCGGTAATTCAATTTTCATTGCTTCTCTTCAAGCGGAACAAGTGCTACATCTAAACTGTGAATGTGTATGCATGAATGATAATAAAGCAAAATATAATACTAATATAATACTATACTATATCAAATATAAGATACTTCTGTTCAAGCTTCGCTTCGTTATTATTGCTTAAACATCTGCAATCTAGTTACATATTTCTCGATGAACACGTAGATTTTTATTCCACGTTCAGGGATATGCACAAAGATCTTTGCGGCGGAAAACCTGGACTTTGCGACGCGATGAAACCTACTAACGGCACGGAGCTCTTAAGGTATCTTCAGAAAGTATCCTTTGAAGGTAAGAATGCAAATGAAACTAAAAGTTTAAGAAATCCTCGAAATGATAAAACTTCGTGTTCTATGGATTACTAAAAATATTTATAAAGATGTCGAATATCGATTTCGATTTCGTTGAAGGTCTGAGCGGTGACATGTTCAAATTCGACAAGAACGGAGACGGGCCAGCTCGATACAACATCATACACTTCAAACAGGTAGAACCTGGCAAGTATAAGTGGGTTCGAGTCGGCAATTACCTCGAGGGTACATTAGATTTGGATATGCCCGGTAAGTAGTAAATTGGTCGTTTCGCAATCCTGTCTTTTTCTCGAGAAATTGAACAGCACCTGTGCTCTCGCTACCTACTCGCATATTCCTTGCAGAAATCCAATTTAAACTTGGACATCCTCTGCCACCGGAAAGCGTGTGTTCTCTACCCTGCGAAGTCGGCCAAGCAAAGAAATACGTCGAGGGTGAGAGATGCTGTTGGCACTGCTTCAACTGCACTCAATATCAGGTTTGTGACCTGATATTCGCTCCACGGATCGTTTCGGTTATCTTAACGCGAAATATTTTCCATTCGACGCCTGATAATTTGTTTGCGTCGAATTTTCCAATTTTGTCACCCAACGACCTGTGGAATAGAATTTCATTTTCAAAGGTGAAAAAATATTTCAACCGAGTTCGAGTTGACATCCCCTTTCATAGACGTATTTTTGTGACATACACGGAATAGACAATGTTTTTTCGTACAGTAAACAACATGTTTAATAAAATAATTCTTTCAGAATATTACTTTTCCTCTACAATAGCTGCATAGTGATTCTTGAAGGAATTTTTCTATAATATCAAATAAGTATCTATGTCATATTTTTTGGCCCGCCCCTATATTACTTAAAACGTCATTCGCGCATTCGTTCTTCGTGGATAACTTAACAGACAACGTACGACTTCAATGCAACGTAGAAGATCGCCTCTTTGAATCTCTAAAAGGAACTTTCTCTTTAAGCGTTCTACCTCTCGAGCAGCCACTAGAATAAATATAGCACGGAGCTGCCTTGGGCGAGTTTTTCGTGAAATTTGAATGTCTGTTAAACAGATACGACATCCAATAGACGAGAACCAATGTATTCCTTGCCGTCAAGGTACAGTACCTGACGACATGCATTCTGCTTGCCGTGATATCCCCGAGGAATTCCTACGACCAGAAAGCGGATGGGCGATAGGGGCAATGTCTTTCTCTGCCACAGGAATTCTAGTAAGTAATTTTATTAAATGAGAAATAATATATTGACGAAGGAAAATATAAACGAATAGCTTACAGAGAAAATTAAAGGAAAGATAAGAACTAGGGTAGCAAAGAAAAAGTTTCCTGATAAAGATCATTTGTTCTAAAAACATTACATGCTGCAATCTACAGTATACACACGATAAAATAATCATCAGTCGACTGTTCAACTGCGTAATATGCAATTTCAACAACAGTGGATTAGGCTAGTCGACAGTTTACGATAAAACTGCTGCCACAAAAACTATTTGCATTATCGATCCTGTTATTTCATTGCTCGAATTATTTTGTAAATATTAAAATGGTAGCACGAAGTTGCACATTGAGAATTAAGGTTATCTTGAAAACACATTATATGAACGATATGGGAGCAACCATCGACGTATTCATATTTTATATATTCATTCTCGAGATCCAAAGTAACGATGATCCAAAAATATTGATCCAAATCTATTTTACTGTAAGATATCTTTCCGCTCTTTTTATTTTTTATCAGAATAATTGGGATCTATATATTTTGCATTATAAATAAAGAAGATTTAATAGTGAAAAATATTCTCATATCTTCAAGTCAAATAAATCTAAGCCCAGACAGGCTCCTAATATCTTCTCTGTTCTCTTACGTTTCTTTTCCTTTTTCCCTTCTCTTTTTATCACCTTTTGTATTTTCTGTTCTTTCTTCTCTTCTCGTCCCTTCTTTTCCTTCCACTTCCTTCCCCTTTAACTTCTTTTCCCTTTTCACCCATTCTTTTTTCTCTCCTCGCCTTTCTCTTCCTTTCTTGTCTTTTTCTCTTAAAATGAACGCTTTAACCATCAAATTCCTCATAGCTCAAACCAATAAAGATTTGAATAAAAGCAAACGCCAATATAAAAAAACACGAACGTCTCTCTGTCGACAGATAACTTTGTGCGTCTGCGGCGTATTTCTGAAGCACAATGACACACCAGTAGTTCGTGCATCTGGTCGCGAGCTATCATACGTTCTACTATCCGGCATTCTGCTTTGTTATCTCGTTACGTTCACGCTTGTTCTCAGACCGACGGACATCGTTTGTGGCATTCAAAGGTAAGGGGTTAAAAATCCTAGAACAAAGCGTAGCCCATATTTCCTTCAGCAAGAAGCGACCTGCTGCCGACGAAAAAATTCAATTCCCCGTAGAAACGAGTCGGCCACAGAGCCGGCAAATTGACATTAACCGGGAAACGGGAATGCATGATCGATACCTGCAAAGCTGATAAAATCGAGGGACCACATTTCATGGGTGAAAGTGAATTAAATTCGGTTCAATTACGGGGAATCAAAAGAAGGATATAAAGCACGTCAAAGTTCAAAGAGGTCGCACTCGAAAAACTTCTGTTTTATTTGTATTAAATGACATTTGTTACAATGATGATCAGGCTATTATGATCGTTTGGAAAGTATCGTTTATTCGAAATTTGAGTAGCATATAATTTCAACAAATGTTCGACTTGCATCTCGACCTCGATAAATATTCTAATACACCAGCAAGGAGAGGATAATTTCCAGGAAATATTACATTCGAATAAAAGTCAACTGATCAGAATAGCCTGAGATAGATGAAACCAATACATATTGTATTGTAATAAAATACTATATAGTTCCATTTAGAAAAACCTCAAATGATTCAACAAAGCACTCTCGATATTTTAGAGAAGATAAAAAGCTTCAAAATTCTCTTGTCCACTAAGAAAAAAAAAACAAAGAATTTCAATGTTCTTTTGTCTATTCGAGAAGAAAATAAAATTTTATCCAATTTTATCCAAATTTACTGTCACTCACGTATCCCAGTAAATAATGAAATATGATTACGGTGAATTGATCGTGTATGTACCAAAAAGGATAACTTGTACGTAAACCTACGTCACAGGAACTACTAGAGACGAAACTATCGTTTCACAGATTTGCCGCTGGTTTCTGTTTCACTGTCGTCTACGCTGCGCTCTTAACGAAGACAAATCGAATATCGAGGATCTTCAATGCGAGCAAACACAGCGCCAAGAGACCATCTTTCATATCTCCACGATCACAACTGATCATTTGTTCCGGTTTAGTCTTCGTACAAATTTTAGTTAACGGTGTCTGGATGATAATCGATCCAGCTAAAGCGATGCATCATTATCCAACCAGAGAAGACAATTTGCTCGTTTGTAACAGTTACATTGATGCCAGTTACATGATCGCCTTCGCCTATCCTATCATGTTGATCGTCGTTTGCACCGTGTACGCTGTTCTTACCAGAAAAATCCCAGAAGCTTTTAACGAGAGCAAACACATCGGTGAGTATATATACGTTTGAGCATTGCCGTGTATACTGTGTATACCTGTCCAAACCTGTAGACCAATCATTGCGTCTAACTCCTTCATAACTTTTTACTTCTGTGCGTTTCAATGAGAAACTTAGAAAATCGAAAAAAAAAAACAATGGGCAGTATAGTGACGCAAATATTACAGATTTCTTAGAATAAAGACATTTCTGAAAGTCTTCAAAATTTCAAATTTGTCTGCCATCCATTGTGTTTAATCCTTTCACTGCTACCGAAGCACATTGAATCGCTTCAATTAAAACGTATAATTTAAGCAAAAAATTTTACAATTTTTGACATGGTCACATTTTTGTAGCAACGAATGCATCAAGCCTTTTCCATTTTGTATCGAATCTCCATAGTGATATCGAAGTCTGACGTCTTTAAATTCCACGGTAGAACCATGTCAACCTTTTACAGAACTCGTTAAAGCTAGACGCGCAATATTTCCCGACAGAAAATTTTATTAGCGGCGCAACCGGGTACTCTCGCAAAATTTAGGTCTGAAAGGCTTTAAGACTGCAAGTTGGAATATAACTCAAGCGCGAGGGTTCGAGCGATAAGTCCGCGTCTAAAACACTGAACTTCCCTTGAATCATAAACTTCAGCCTCCTTTTGTAGAATGCTCTTGAACGCACATAGAATCTTTAGACATTAATGAGAATAGTTCACTTGGATCTATGAGAATCGTGAGACGAAACAATGTGAGTAACGTTGCTGGTTTAGAATTCTCTTTTGTGCTCAAAAACTGCTGACTGCTGACAAATAAATATTCCGTTGCATAAATAAATTTGCATACGTATGCACAAATTTATACATGTTTCCTCTGTAGGTTTTACGATGTATACTACGTGTGTGATATGGCTGGCTTTCGTGCCGCTGTATTTTGGAACTGGAAACAATGTCGCGTTGAGAATCACCTCGATGTCAGTCACTATAAGCTTATCCGCATCCGTAACTATAGCGTGTCTCTTCAGTCCTAAGGTAATTTAGTTGACGATTTACTGCGACAAAATTTAAAATGTATAATGAGCTGCAAACTTTAACATTACGTTACTTTCCGACAGTTGTACATCATTTTAATACGACCGGACAGGAACGTGCGTCAAAGTATGATGCCAGCTAGATACAGCACGACGAAAAGTTCTGCAGTCACGGCTACCAACGCTTCTAGCATGATAGCGCCAGTTACATTGACTGCGGCTACCTGCGACCAGAATAAAGCTGTCAAGAAACACATCGCCACTACTATAGACTGCTCGACTCAAAGCGAATGTGAGTATCCTCGACTTGAAATATTATTGAGAGATGATTTGAGAAATTGGAGAAAACCATATTGTTAGATTCTTTCATTTCTGAGAAGATTAACGCTTTCTTGTAAAAATTCAATATTCGAAGAGAACAGTTTCTTCAAGAACTTAGAATTCTTTCCATCGTGTGAATTACACGTCTTCTCGTGGCGAGATGCTGAGGAAAACTAATTACTTGATTAATCGATTCTTCTTTCTTAAGGCTAAAGCCTCGTACAAATTATTCAGTAATCAACTCTGTTGTGCAAAAGTAATTTGAAATAAATTGATAAATTACACTGTGTCAAAACTCTGTAAATTTGTTATTTTTCTTTCGAGCTTCAAGCGGAGCTGAAGTTCTTTTGATGTGAAAGAAACAACAGTTACTAACTGACGATTGTTAGGCTCCTTAAACTAACAATAAGTTGATTTTCTTTAACTTTATCACGAGCGAACCACAAAATTCTTTCAAAAAAAATAATTTCTTATATCATTCTGATCCGATATTCTGATATAATTCTATATCCTTCCTTACTTTCTACGGCTACCTCTTAATAAACTTTTTGATAGACTCAATCTATTTTCTTTTTATCTAGGTGATCTGTTTCTCTCTAATATTGTTTTTAAAAGCTTCAATAATTCATGCACAATCTTTCTCATAATTACAGACATTTCAGCAAGCACCAAACACATTTAAAAATCTATTAGTTTAAGAGAGATTACTTAAATTCAAACAAATCCTATGTTCACATAACAATATATCACAAAATTAATAATTTTAACAAATTTTCGCTTCAACGTTAAAGTCTTTTACGAAATAATTCCTCTAAATGGTTTAATATTTTTCAAAAAAATACGTTTCTTTAATTTTTTTTAGAGTATACACTCTAATACATTACATTTCCCGAGCAAAGCATTTAATTATCAACAGAGATTTTTAATTAGACAACCGGCTGCCTAGAACAGTTTTTTAAAAACTACTAAGGTTAAAAAATTATTTTTTATAACGCGTAACGTTCTTTATATATTCTCATAAACACACCAAACTGTTCCCTACATTAAACTTAAACATTTTTATTCTTTGTGCGAATTAATTAAGATCCTAGTAACAAAAACTATCTTTGTCTACGTTTACTTTTCTTCCGGAAAAGAGAAGCTCTAGCATAATAAATTTCAAATTTTTGTTTCAAAATACTCATCGTATTACATCATATCATGTGTTTACAATGATATCGCAGAAGAAATGTATCTAATTAAATCATGAAATTGTAGAATCACGACAAGGACTATTTTCGTAGAACTGGTCAATTTTCATTCGGCTATAAATCAGAATAGAAATTATTTTGTATAATATTAATTCCATCATACGAGTCTCGTTTCTGACTGCGTATTTGAATGTATTATTGCCTTGGTTTTATAGGGATTTTCTATGGAAAATTTAAAGAAGCAAAAATGCGCACATAATATGCAAAACGTTATAAGATGTCCAAAGTGCGATACTCGTTAAATAATATATTTAATAGTCAAAACAAATTTCCGCTTAAGTTCTATTTTTCCATATGGGTTTATACAATTATGGATTTGTATAAATGTCTGCAATCTAATTATGAGCTTAAATTTTACATATCTGATAACGATCGTTTTTGTTATAAATCCCTCAATTAAAAGATATACTTGTTTATAGATTACGAGCTGAAGGATCAGAAAAATGGCAAACCATCACCCCCTGTCGTTTCCCGATCCACTCAGACTACTACCAATAACGACAAAGATTCGAATGCAGTGATATCAAGCAAAGAATCGAAGGAAAGTACCACAACAACGAAACAATTGAATAACAACGCGCGAATAGGAAACGGGCCAGTAAATCAGAGTGAGGTTTCATTATAGCATCAAGTTTCCATAGAATCAGCAATTTTGCCGGCGACTTTGAAACCAATTTCAAAAAAACCCGTGGTAGTTTGAAGGGACGCAAAATGATATTAACAAATATGACGTCTCGATATTTTGTAAATACGACCGAACGTGCTTCATCATATCGATATCGATACGCATCGTACGTTTAAATTCTCTTTAAGGCTACGCTTTGAACGATGTTACGGCTGGATGAAGATGAATGTGCAAAAAATATCGTATAAATTCTGCTATCGTACGTTCAAAACGAATCATAAACGATATTGAAAATTCGTCTCGTGTATGGACGATGCTGTTAGCCAAAAAAAAAAGAAAGTATCTCAAATGGAATTAAATTATCGAGAAACAGGATAAAACATATGGAACGAAACGATATTCGAAGGGTATTTAAGAAATTGGGAACATCGATTTTGTTAATTACCATAAATACACGAGATCACGAAAGCGCTAGATGCAACAAATTGCACCGTGCCAGACGCATAATTATCGATCATGATCAATTGTTAAGTGGCGTTTTAAAAACTGCTCTGGTTTCTTCTGTGATCATAGCGTAATACACGTAATAATCACGTGAGATACATAAATCTATTTTGTACATACACTATCATTTCATAACGTTTGTGCACATTAACACGAACCATTTATCTGTTAATTGAATTAATTGAAATATTGTAAATATCGTTAGTCGAATTCGTTATTGTGTATAAAAGAAGAGGAAGCAGGTTACGTATGTAGAAAATATCGTTGCCAAATACGATTACATCTAAACGATCTTCTATTAAGAATTTTTGTAAGAAAAATATTAAAAAAAAAATAAGTAAAGACGAAAGAAACGCTAATCGTTCGAGAATATTATTCGTCGATTGTTCTGTACATAAATTTCTCTCTGTAAATATTCAATGAAATAACACACACACATGGGTCATTCGAAAGGATAATTACACGATTCGAAGCTAACAGCTAACAATATCCTTAAAAAAAGAATTTCCAAGTGTGACTGTACGAACGTAGACCCTTAGATAATCGTTTCTTCTTTTTTTCGATATTTTCTCTGCAGACTATAGGAATTGCTACACGTAGAATTAGAAAAAAAACGATGCAAAGATTGCGTATCGATCGGAAACATCGCGAAACGTTTTCTCGTAACATCTAGTCACCCTAATTTTAATCTAACGTTAACGCTTGATCTCTACATAACGAAAGAGAAAATCTAAGCAAACCAACGATGAAACATATGTTTCGTAGACACTCTAATGTACATACATACGTTAAGAACTCCTTTTCGTAGAGTCGCGGTCATACGATAAACATATCCAATTTAACTCGTGTACGTAGTTGTTTTTCGATAGCGTTAATTATTCAAGAAATAAGAGTTGTCGACTACTTCAAACAATTCGTTCTGAACCGTTTTATATAGCGTCGACCTATTCCCGCGCGTGTGTATAAAAGATTTGTAAACGTTTTGAATTTTTATAGAATCGAAAAGGGTGTTTTACGTGTCGTACTTTGGATACAAATAAGCCCAGTATCCATCGTTTGGCACTGACCCTGTGTTTCTTTAAAAAAGCAAAATCATATTCAACAACGATGCTTGATAAGATAAAAAGTTTAACAGATAGCCGAGTGTTGGAGTTAATTAACAATTTCATTCAATAAAGAAATTCTGGACAAATGAAAGCGTAATCACTATATATATGATACAAATACGTGGAACGTAAATGTATTTTGACTGTTGTTCGAACGATTGTATTTGATTTGAGAGTATGTAAATACATTGAAAATATGTGATTGTAGGTACATAAAGACGATACCGTTAAGTATTAAATTATGAAAACGAAAACATTAGTTCGTACGGAACCAATTTAGCCGTAATTAATTCCATAAGAGTTAAGACTTCGAATACAAGGTTAAAATGTCACGCGTTGAAGAATTTTACGATGCAATGCAATGACAATGTCGAGAAAGAAAGAAAGAGGACTCTAAACTAGTTCGCGCGAACTATTTACGATTTAAGGATATTTTAAATACGTACGAACACTGCAGTAGAAAGACACAAATTTACATGATGTTACATTAAATTGTATGTATGTATTCGTTGAAATGATCGAAAGATAACGAGAAAGAAAAACAGTCGTCGAAATAAAATCACGATCGTGGAAATTATTTTATCCATTCATATTATCTTGTTCCTTTTGTCCCTGAATTTAGTAAAGAAAGCTTGTTAGGCACGGTTATATTCAACTTTTGATTTCCATGAGCACTGGGCCCATTTTCAGCCTTGTTCGGATAAGCCAAGTTATCTGAATTCGAGCAATTTAATTCAAGTAACTAGAAACTTCGTTACTAATATCAACCCGTTATTTTCTTGACTTGAAATATTCTTTTATATCTCTTCACTGGACTTTGTCAATCGAGTCACTTGGTTTCGAATAATTTGAAATATTTTAATAATGCAAACATATCATTTTCTTCGATTTTAAATATGCGTTAAAGTTTCAAGAAAAGCTGAGACTTTAAATTATTCCTTAACTTGAAAGGAATGATAATAATTATATTTTCAATTTCGTACTTACTTATATTGGTTCCCAAAATCAAATTTGTCCAAACTTTGTATTAAGCCATATTTCACATATAATATTTTTATTATATCTCGTTAACGTTTGACATTAACAATAACAATCACTCTCTTCAACGCAATATTCCTTTAGATATCCATTTGAAGTCAGGTTACTTGAATTCAAACGACTTGATTTCAACTAACTTGACCAATTTGAACGAGGCTTTACAATAATGACGTGTTAATTTTTAGGATCTGTTTTATTTCTCAAAAAGTACAAAAAGGTTACAGAGAAAAAGATGCACTGTACGTATAATGATGTGGTCACAGACAGACAGACAGACAGACAGATAGAATCCAAGATCGAGTTGGTGATACGCCACGAGGTTTCACCTAAGATGAACTTCTCAATTTGGCTCATCGTTCAGTTCATGGTGCCTTACCGGATTAGTGGATCCTGAAAATCCCCATTAGGCGTATCATTTGTGACTTGCACCTATTATACACATTGTTAGATTGTGAGAAAAACAGGATAAATTAAGATTTTCTACTGTTAAACAAACGCCCACTCTAGGACAGAATAAAACTTTACCATGATTTCCGGTAGCATTTATTTCCAATAAGCTAGATACAAAAAGCTTATCTACGAATAATGAAAAGTGTAAAAATAAGGAAAATTCCCATAAATCGAAACGGGAAACTGATATTGATACTATTATCTATTTTAAACTCCTATTTACTCCTACGCTAAGTAAATACATCTACAAAGGGAATATATTACGAACCAAATTTATTTTAAGCCTTACGATCACTCGTAGCACACAGACGTGAAGGAAAGGCGTTAAAGGGTGCAGAGAAATAGAAAAACCTCGCTAAAATAAATTATCTTTTTATTCCATTAGCAATTACAACGTTTTGTAATTCGACTGACATTTCTTGTTCACTAAGCAACGTGTCGTTCGTATACCGTTTACATCCTCCTAAACACACAACCTTCCCTTTTCTCTTACTTTTTTTAATAACAATGATCGATCCGACTAGTTACACTTCATCACCTCTCGTGACGGCTACGTTATATATCGTCTTTGTAGGGAAGAAAAAAAAAGACAATACGAATGTTAACAGAGACGATGAAAACGATTAATACTGTATGAGACACATTTAAGCAATTCATCACACTGAATTCTAACGTCATCCAATGATGACAATATTCTGTGTAGGCACGGTACAATAACAGATATGCAGATTCATTGCAACAGCTATCAGACTTGCCTATAAAATTTGTCAAATCCCTGTTTCGTTATCATTCACACCTTAAAACGCAAAATATAAAATCTTTGGCCTGACTAAAAAAAGCTCTCGTACATGCTATACGTTTTACAAAAATTTGAAAGCTCATTCGTTATAAAAGTACCTTTCTTTTTCTTTCATATAAGAGAATGTTCGTCATTTTCTCTCATTTTTTAAGGTATCGATGTGAGGACGATCACAATTGTGTTTTTCCATGTATCATGTGACATGTGACATGGTTTCGTTCGCGATTTACATTTGTCTGCTTTGAATCGCTGACAATAGATTACTAATTCGATATTAAGTTTAGTTGCAAGTACGTGTTTACAACGATTTACTCAATAATGCTCGGTAATTCTCTTTGACAATAATTTTAATTTCTTAACCACAGCTAATCTAGTGTGCAGTAAAATAGAGAATTTGCGATTATACGATGAAAAATTCTTATACTGTTCAATAATAATGACTGAATTACTTTTCTAACACAAAGTCGCTAAATTAAAATATACTTAGTTTTCCAAGAATGTCAATGATAAAATATAAAATTTATTAATAATACCGATTCGAAACCTAAAGCCAGGTACAACGTACAAATAAATTTATAATTTTCCTTCGTTCTCAAATATTTAAGTTACCTTATCCTCGCATCTGTTAACTCAAGTTATTACTTTAAAAAGAACGAATAAATTCGTTTATATATTACCCTCTCCCACTTTCTTTCGATTTTCTCTAACACATAATATAAACGACAATTCAGAAAAAATTTGCAACTTTAATGTAACAAAATCTTCATATAAATATCATTAAACAAACATAACAGTGACTTATAATGCCATATCTCATTACATATATTTACAAGATTCTCTTTTAAAATTAATAAAAATTCAATCCATCTAGAATCTGGTATGGTATGCCAAAATATGACAATGAACTTTTCCCTTTGTTCACAATGGTGCTTCTTAATTGCATTACCATCATTGTTTATCGCAGTTTTACATAGGCTTGCAAGGGTTTTAATGCAGATTACATGTAACAACTACAATCCTGTCATCGGTGAGATACATTTTATATAATAAAAGATTACTGAATTGTCTTCCAGAACTTACCACTGCCTTTGATACCTTTGACCTTTTGTTGCTTCTTCTTTGCATCCGGTGGAGCTGACAATGCTTCCCTGCTTGATTCGCTTCCAGCAGATCCAGAACTGCCTCCGGCCATATCAGCTTCCTGCACACCACCACCTCCAGCTTGTGCAGCAAGTGACTTCTTTATGTTAGCAATCTAACAACAGAAAAAATAGAAATTTATCAGCACAAGCATTTGTGTTTTATCAGAGTACATGTTACTTACATCTCTCTGTATCCTTTCTTTATGATAAGTAGCCTTTTGTTTTTCTACGTTAGCTCTTGTGACTTGTTCCTCGATACATGCTAACACTGTATCACAAGCCTGACCCCAAGCAGCTAATGTCTCAGCCACAACACCTGTATCGTCAGGCCTAACATCGCGTCCTAAACCAGCATAATCCACCTCTAACTGTGAATTTTTTTGGTCTAATTTACCATGTATTATGTCTGCATAGATCGCTTCTATTATTAAGTCCTCTAAATCTCTAACATTTTTTATATCTAACTCTTCCAATAATAAAGAATATGGTATGCATCTGGACTTTGTGGCTAATGTTACAATGGTCAGATGTTGGAGCTTTTTCTTTTGAGTGGCAGTCAATTCTAAAACCTTATCTTTATTTTCTAAATATTCTTTATAAGTCCCATAGGCAAATAAATTCAGAGTATTCCAATACTGAACATAAGGTCCATTCTCTAATTCTTTGATATTAGGCATATCTAATAACTCTCCAAATACATGCACTCCTGGTGTCTCTACCGCTTGCTTAATAAGCTCTATGGCAGCTGCTCCTTTGGCAGTTTTTGCTAACAATACAAATTGCTCCAAAGGATTGCTAGTTGACTTTTCTGTGGTAGTTCCAGCAGTCATATTGAACCTGTTGAATAAACATTAATCAATGGAATAAACCAACGTGTTGGTACCTAACGAATCTCCTAAAAATAACCAAGAAAAATCCGTTACTATAACCACAGACTTATAAAGTGTCTATTTATAGATTTGTAATTCATTCAGACTTAAAAGTAACATTATATATGATAGGTTAGAAACTGCTCAATCTTCATATACTCTTCGCTCTAATATTATTACCGAGATTCAAAAGCCATTTCGTTAATCAAGAAAATTTAAACAGAGCACACGTTCATTACATAAGGTGAACTTACTTTGTTCGATGTTTACAAATATCGAATGACTTTCCCTATCGTATATGCTTTCGGAAGTGAGCAAGCATGTATGTAAATACAATCGTGCAAGTCGTACCACAGAAAAGGAAATGGTACTTTCACCAGATGACGATCTCTACGAACTATTGTCTTACGAAAAAGGCGAATGAAGAATGGACAACGACAAAATATTATACAGAAGAATTATTGAAAGAAAAAACTTGACCCAACATATTTCAAGAGAGAATCAATACGTTCTTTGCGAAGTTATTTCGTTTTACGTGGATGTTGCCAGTACTGACAAACACTGGCTCGTGCTTGGGATAACTTCAATGTGTTGTACTCTGTTTGACAGAAGAGAGGGGAATGTGTTGTTCTCCGCGAATGCGAACGGTTTATGTTAATAGTCTTTCCAAATGATCGTGCTGTTTGATGGGAAATAGTGAACGGAAAAATTTCAAGATTGCAGTTCGTCGGACGATACTGCGCTTGAAAATTCCTGGCAACGGATAGTACAAAATGAAGCCTTTAATCGAGTTCGAGGAATGTTTGCGAGACACGCCAAAGTTTCGGTGAGAATCACTTGAAAAATCTACGCTTCTATCTCTGTGTTTGCTTAGTGTGCTCTACTCTGTTGCACTCCATGCACGCGCAACTTCGAATAATATCACTTAATGCACCACATTGATAATGCGTTTGATTAATAAAAATAAGTATCTTGCGAATATTACTTTCTTATTTCGTAGATCCTGCATCGAGGAAGTAGAGGCAAACGTTGATCTACTCGAACAAAAATTAGACAAGGTATTCATAAATAATTTATAAAAAAAAGAGAAATGAGGTGAAAAAGATATGAAAGTTTTTTCTAGCCATATTATATTATTTATAGTAATGTAAAAAGGTTATGTTATTTCGTATTACTCCAAAATAAATTATTGATACTATAAATTACTAAGGGAATTTAAATGTAATAATTTTAACTGTCAATCTATTTTGACAGTAGTTTCCTGCATTGTCAATTACATTGTAGTAGACTATGTTACATAAGCAATCTCATAGCTATCAAAAGAATTATTGTAATAATCATCTATTTTCTGAGAAAAGCTAAAAATAAAAATCTTTACAGGTGTTAAAAAACTGTAGCCAGATGATTGACACTGGAAAACTTTTTGTAGGACAGCAAAGGTATGTTATGATTTGTAAATTATATGTAATTAATGAATTGGAGTTACATCATGGTTAATAGATCTTATAACAGAGCCATAAATATTTGATTGGTTGTATAAAATATGTCATTAAGGAACTACTGATCGTTTCAAGTGAAATATATTCAATGATAAAATGGAAGAGGGTGATACCAAGCAATAGAGAAGAGTCAGGAAACATATGAATTACAGCTCTGTTGAGAATGACTCATACATATGGTAGCCAGTTTAACATATACAGTGATACAGATGAAACACTTGCTGCTCAGGGATTATGCACTTCCTATTGATCTTTTATATTATGTTCAAATAAAAATATTTTTTTGTAAAACAAACATTTTTGTATTATTTTAAATACTTTTTAATATAACAAATTACCCTTAATGTTGATATTTAATTTATGTGATGACTCTATTTCTATTTAGAATTTTTCTAATCTATTTATTTAAAAAGATATTAAAAAATTATTGTATGCATTGTTTTGTTTCCAGCCAATTTGCCAATAGCCTGTGGGAATTATCTCTTTACTTTACTGATGATTCAGAGATAATGGCCTTACTCAATAAACTAATTCATGCTTTACAAGAAATGAACAAGTTCCATACTATTTTATTAGATCAAGCATCTAGGACAGTAATTAAAGATCTTAACTCATTCATCAAAAGGTAATTTAACTAATTAATTACATAATCATATGTAATCTACATATTTATCTGTATACACATGTAACATTCTTAATATTCTTATTGTTCTTATATAACATTCTTATTATTTTTTAGTGACATTAAGAGGGTGAAAGAATCTCGCCATTACTTTGAAAAAATCTCTGCAGACTTAGATATAGCATTAAACCGAAATTCCCAAGTTCCAAAGTCCAGACCGGCAGAGTATGAAGAAACTTCAAATATTTTATCAGCTACGAGATCCTGTTTCCGGCATACAGCTTTGGATTATATACATTCTTTAACGATGATACAAGCGCGTAAGCGACATGAAATATTGGGTACCCTACTTAATTATATGAATGCGTGTATTACTTATTACCATCAAGGTAGCGATCTAGCGCAAGATTTGGATCCATTTCTAAAAGATCTGGGGGAGAACTTAATTAAAATGAGGGCCGATTCCGTAAAACTCGAGAAAGAAATGGAAAATCGGCATATTTACGTTACGAATAGAGACTTAATACCTTCTCCAGTACCTAGTAATCCTAAGATGGAAGGCTACCTCTTTAAACGCACTAGTAATGCATTTAAAACGTGGAACAGAAGGTGGTTTTGTTTAAGAGACCATCAACTAGTATATAGAAAAAGGACTGGTGATAATGATTTCACTATTATGGAAGAAGATCTTCGTCTTTGCACTGTGAAACCAGTAGTTGACTGTGATAGAAGAAATTGTTTCGAAGTATTAAGTCCTACAAAGTGAGCAGTCATTAGTAATCATAATACAATTTGATATAGTGATAGATTATTTTATGGTTATACAGTCATGAATTTTCTATTTAGATGCTTTATTGAATTAAATAACTTTAAAGAATAAATTTAACTTATAGAAGTCACATATTACAAGCTGATAGCGAAGAAGCTTATTTAGCATGGGTAACTGCCATGCAGCAAGCGATTGGTGCTGCCATTCAAAGAGGTATGGGTGCTGGTACTATAGTTAGCATACGAGAATCACAGTCACAAAATGTTAGAGGATCGAACAGGCAACAGACAAAACCGAAATCAAGGTATATATCAAAAACTGTACTGAATAATTAATTCAATTTAAACCATATTTTTAAAATATCATAATTAATTTTGTTTTGTATAGAGTCTGGGAGCAAATCCTAAAAATTGCTGGAAATGATACTTGCTGTGATTGTGGTGGTGCTAATCCAAGATGGGCCAGTATCAATCTTGGAATTACACTTTGCATAGGTATAAATCACTTTTTCACGATAATGATAATTAAATTTTCTTTAAAACTTTCTTTCAACAATTCTTTCTTTTCAGAATGCTCTGGAGTGCATAGAAGTTTAGGGGTTCATTATAGTAAAGTTCGTTCTCTGACGTTAGATGACTGGGAACCAGAGATACTAAAAGTAATGGCAGAGCTTGGAAACACTGTAGTGAATAATGTTTATGAAGCTCTACCAATACCTTCTAATATTATTAGAGCTACTCCAAAATGCAATGGGTACGTAACACTAGCATAAAAAGCAATACTCACTCTTCTGCCAAAGGTAATAAATCTGATCAAAGTATATAGCTGAATGTTTGTTGTAAATTGACAGTAATATACGTGAAGCTTGGATAAGAGCAAAATATGTAGAGCGTAAATTCGTGAAGCCTTTAAGCAACATGATCTCGTCTGGGCAACACACGAGTCGCGATAAAATGCATTTTCGCAAATGGAGTGTCCGTAAATTGCGTCGTCGACCGCGGAGTTGCGACAAAATCGATAGCGCTAACCGCAACAAAACAACAACGTTATCATCCGTAAAAGAGGGTCATCATTCGACGAGCTCTGACGACAGCAAATATACATCGATCGAAAGTTTGAGTTCGGTCGATAAAGCGAAGAAAACCGAGAGAAATTCATTAAGCTCGGACGACAGCACGAATATGGATCTAAAGAATGATTCTACACTGTATGGGAAAATTTTAGCACGGCCACGTAGCGACATAAACGAAAGTAATCCTAAGGCTGTCGATAGCAATACGGAATCGAACATCGAGAACGAACTTCTTATTCCTGAAATCAAGGACAATACGATTGCCACGAGCAATTCGGAGAATAGCCTGTCGATAAAAAGCGAAGTGTCCTTAAGCACAGAGGTATCTGATGTGAAAGATACGTTTGAGAATAAAGACGCGGGAACGGAAAAGCAGTGTAAAATAGAATCCGACGTGTTAATGTTCGGATGCGATTTACCAAAGCCAACGATCGATAATAGCTTAGAATTAAGTTCTGACCAAGATTCGACTGCCGGCGAAGATGAAGAGTTCACAGACGAGGAGGATATCGAGAATTTGCATCCTGAGATGCTTCTTTACAAAGCTGCTGCAGCACACAATCTTCCTGTGATGTGCGCAGCTTTGGCAGCTGGTGCTGATAAGTCATGGACGAATGTTAACGACAGAGGAAGAAACGCTCTGCATCAGGCAATTATAAGTGTAAGTATACAAATTGTTGTCTAAATTCTTTGATAATTTAATTTTGTCTAATACAGGGTTCTGTGATGTCTTGTGAATATCTGATTCTGAATGGAGCACGTATTAATTGTCAAGATGCTGATGGGAAAACACCACTGTACTTGGCTACAGAATTAGGTATATATCTTTTTCTGTTTGTAATAAATTCTATATTTTAAGAAGTTTACTATAAATTTGGTTATTTGTTTAAAATATCTAGGCCATACTGCCCAAGTATGTTTGTTACTAAAACATCGCGCCGATCAACACATCGAAGATGAAAGTGGTGTAAAGCCACTGTCAATAGCTGTAAAAGAAGCTAATGCGGACATTGTTACGTTGTAAGTGCGAAGTAAATTTATTTTATTAAGGAAATTTCATTGTAATTTCATTTTATGTATGTTTCAGATTGAGACTTGGTCTTCTAAACGAAGAGATGAAAGACTCGGAGATCGGAATCAGCGGCGATGAAACTTTCAACGACGTCGTTCGCGACTTCAGCCAGCTAGCTTGCTCTCATCCAGAACGACTGCAACGACGAAATGAAAGCAACAATCCGTCGCAACCGCCCGAATGAGGTTTAAGAACGTGCAAAGTTTATTTGCAAAATCTAAAAAGCAGGCTACAACGGAAGGAGAAGAAGGAGTGCGGTACATCGAAAATGTCGTCTTTCAGTTCCTTGCAGGGTAATAAAGTTGATTAATGAGTAATGAAGTAAGTACGAAGAACGTGATCCGAAGCTTTACGATATAAACAATCGAAAACGAGAAACAAAGACAACACCGTGGAAGTCGTACCTTTTAAACTTTGATCTCTGTGCGACAAAGGTTTATTGAAATTTATTAGCATTTTGTATTCCTATTAAAGAAAAAGAGAAAACAACACATAGCTAGAGAAGTATCACATGTACTGCGCGCGCGCGAGAGAGACAGAAAGAGAGAGAGAGAGAAGAAAGAAGAAAATATTATATTTTGCTTACACGGGAAATTTACGCTGTCCAGTGATAAAATATTAAGATGCATCTTTTTGTATACCTTCCCTCCTGGTTTCCTACCAAATATACAGAAAGAAATGTCGCGATAATAATTTGTGCGCGCGCTCTGTATATATTTTAAAGACGATCTTACAGATTTAAACAAATTTCACAACAGATATACCATATAGCATAAATGCAACCTGGAATTTGAAAAACTTTTACGAATACCTATGGCAAAGTGTAAATTGTATTACTAAGTAGATATTTATATATCGTTTATGTGATACGAAAGATACGTGACAAAGTAGTTTTAAATTCTACATCATGAAAAAGTTAATGGCCGACGCGTTTTCGATATGATATGGTCTAGCGGTGGAAGAACAATTTTATACATATATCTGTTTTTATATACTTAACACTACCAGCGATGTATGTGCGACTGGTACTAAGAAACTTATTCTTTTTTTCTTTTTTTTTTTTAATTAAAAGTAGTGATTTCGATGCTATATAATTAGCATCGATTTAATTGTGACATTATAAATACATAGAATTATGTAGTTTATCTAATAGTTACATTTATAAAAAATTGTAAACTGCACCTATTAGATTACCAAAATAGAATAACAATAATTCTATATAGTTCCGTATTATATATATATATATATATCGAATTTGTTGCCAAAAATTAATCATTTGTACATACAAACTTGTAGATCTGATCGCTATCTGATGTTAATTCTTGAACAAATGCTTTACTTGTGCAAATCCTCTAAAGTTAACACTCGAGAAACATTATTTAAAGAAACATATAAAAAGTATTTGCATTTACAACATGTTTATAACAGGTTCAATTTCATTCTGCTTGCTGCGTTTTATCCATTTAGGACGGTTGAATTAGTGTTCTTTGTTTGTGACTTGTACAACGAATAAGTTATGCTTCCTTTTGTGCATATTTTAATACTATATAACTAACTATGTTGAACAGTATTTATGAGAAATTTATAGAGTAATGCATGATTTTCAGTCTACTTGTACGTAATAGAAAAAAGAAATTTATATAAGAATTGAAAAAAAAGAAACAATACCAATCATTGTTGAATATTTTTTCATTGTTTAAGTAGAGAGGCTTTATTGATAGTTACGATTCAATGGTACAATGTTGTGATCATTGACATAGCTTTGTAAAACTTCTTTCGACGAGAGTTTTTATGAAAACGATGGGCGAATGATTTTCAGGTTTGATATATTTTTTTATTTGATATAGTATTACCATAGTTTCTTTTTCGAATCTGGTATTCGATTATTCGATATAAGAATCTTGTTTAATTAAGAAACAAGACTACAGTGGCGTAAGCATAATTCTAACGAAATGAGATACTCATCGTTGCACAAGCGAATAGCAGCAACAAAACTCTTCTATAATCTATTTTTTAATCTACGATATACTAGTATTTTATTACTTGTTGTTTTTACAACGCAAAGTAATTTTAAGAAAAAACAAAGAAATCTTTCGATTTCGTGACTGTGCGTTTTTCTACGCTTTGTTACGAATGATTTTTTATTACTCGAATTTTCATATATTATAAAAATTCTTTTCGTATGAAAAAATTAATTCTAGTACTTGTACTTTGTACTTAGTTCTTTTTTTTACCCGTTTTATACGTACAATTGACAGAAAGGAAGGACGTTTAAACTAAAGGAAAATAACGATATTACAAATTGTTTCCATTACGAATAAAAAACGTCTTCCAAGATGACAATTTCTTTTCTAGAAATGGTAATATCATTAATCGTATAATTTCTTAATTGTAGAATCTTCTATTTGTTGAAACGTTGACGATTATTGTAGAATCGTCACCAGTTACTGCCTAATTGCGAAACGTTGTTACAATAATTCCGCGGTACATACGTCTATAGGCAAGTTAAACAAACAGTATGGTTTCTCTGCTGCGCGACATTGTAATAAAATTGTAAACAGTCTAATTCATGTATCATACTTATACACAAACTTTACGTCATAAAGCAGTGATTATGCAAGTATACGTATTCTTTTTAATAATCCTTATCCTCGTAACTTGACGTTACAAATATTACGCAAATCGAGAAAGAAAGCAGGAGAAAGGAGAAAAGATGTTTAGAAAAAATCTATATCTTTCACGAACGCGCGTTGCAATTAAGCACAATCTTTCAATTCTTTCCGTTATTTTATCAAATTTTGTGTGAATAGAAGGAACTTACGCAACGCTTTATTTGTTGTGAAAACGATCGAAATTACGGCGCAATTTATGAACCGTAGATTGATAAATCCCCCATTAAACGAAAGAAGCGCTTATGCATCGTGTACGCATAATTTACGCGTTGCTCTCTTGCCAAGTTGCGTAAATTAATCCAAACGGGTCAATACCCTATCGCTGTATAGTTATCACTGTGTGTTCACACACATTCGTCCACGAATGCCCAAACTAATTTATCACCAATTTTTCTATCTTATATGTGAATGCTCCACTTTTCGTTGCTAGCATTTGTGTATTTACGTATTCCGTAAAGATAAAACGTACGAAATACGTCATCGCGTGAAGCGTTTCTTTAAATACCAAAATCTCAATAAACAGATCGTTCATCGAAAACGTAATTATCCATTAATTATCTCTATCCGTCAAAAATTAATTATGTAGCTATTAAAAATGCTGATTTCTAATTTGTCAAGATTGCCACTGAAATTATACGTAGATAATTACTAAGAAGGAAAATTTCTACTGTAATCTTCAGTTTTTTCGAATAATCGAAACTGGTTAGGCAATTTGTTGCAAATTAATTGGAAAAAATGTATTCAGCATAGAAAGTGGAAACTATGGTCAGCCATCGCAGTTGCACAGTGATCTTCTGCCTATTCATTGGCTTGAAAATATGAAAACATCTCGGCCGTTGTCGATCACCAATCGTGGATTGGCTCGAGGATGATAGCAATGATAAGAAGAAACGTAGTCTCATTGGTAGAACGTGCCCTTCTCGTTGACTGATAAAGCACGTTGTTTGTCAATGTATCAATCGCACGCATTGGGACAAGTATGCAATCTCTTCACGCCATTGATCCACTGTGTTCACGCATTTCTTTCATTCTCTCCCTTTTGCTCATTACCGAGCCTCACGACGAGAACGTGATAATTTACGCTTCATAAAATTCAACTTTTTAAATATACGATAAAAAAAAATTGCTACGTATGTGAAAGAAATGACGGATAGAAAATTCCAGTTCTAATGGAAGAAAACGCATAAAGTGAAAATCGCATACGATGCACAAAGATAAGTCCAATTAAAAGATGAAAATAACAAAGTGTTGATTTCTAATAAAGAAAGATAGAGGATAGAGTGTTTGTAAGGGAATCCGCGATCCGATTCTCGCTCGAAGAGCATGATAATGATGCACGATTCTATCCATCTGTAACTATGGCGGCAGGCAGTCTACGATGCCTAGAAGAGCTCCTATTTCGAACGATTGCGGCCTCGAGAGTTTGCATATGTCATTCCACGCTTAGCCAGCATCGCTAATTCTACTGACAGATACGAACAAGCGGCCGGCCCGATCATTAATTTAGCACGGCCACTTTCACGATCCGTTCTTTGAAGAAAACCAACGTCACCGGAATTACAAATTAGCCCTGAACGACCCAGCAACCTTCAAGGCTCCGCGAGACGAGCCGCGAAATGACTTACTCCGATCGTGGACTTCCAAGAAGGCAACCCAAAGAAGAAATTGATTGCACGGTAAAAATGAACCCACTTACTAACTTGCACGTTCGCTCTTGGAACAATAGTTCTAAGGTTAGCCGAGAGAATATATATTTATACGTTTCTTTTCTCACAGTCTAGGGGCAAATTACAGAGAAAAAGAGAGAGAGAGAGAGAGAGAGAAAAAGGGAAGAATGGAAAGGGAATTTGCATTGATAACCAAGGGGTTCCTTTCGAATTGTTAAACAGCGAACCGGCAAAACTAACCAATACGATGCATCCATCGGTGTAATTTATTTTTTACGACACCATGAAAGAAAGTATGAATTATAGCATTGATAAGACCGCGGGCCTCTTTTGGTTTGAAGCCGTGTCATAAATCAAGCCTCCTGCAAAAAGTTTCAGCACAACTACAATTGAGATTGGCCATGGGCCACGAACGAACTTTTTTCTTCTTTTTATTTCCCTGTCGACTTTATGCTTACTAGCTTCGCGTCGAAATCGACAATAAAAACCGAACCGACGAACTTAATCGTGCACAGAAGAGAATCGCTAGCAAGGCGTAGCTATTTAGTTATACATAATACACGTTAAACGATTGTTACGCGAATCTTTTGCTTTTGCATATCATTTCACTTAATTTGCCTGTGGTTTCTTCCGCTAGTTTACTTCCGAATACTTCTTAATCCTTTAAGAAATATTTTTGATATACAACAGAATTAACGACTTTGACACTTTTTAGAAACGAAAGTTATGTTTCAAAAATGGATTTTTATCTATACACAATAGAAAAAATTGTTTATTAGTAGAATTAGTGGAACTAAATAACAATTTATATATTATCAACATCCTCAATATTTTTGCAATGCAAAGGGTTAATATTAAAAGGTTAATATTTCTTAAAAAATTTCTCAATATCTGTATTTGGCAAAAAGTAATTAATGTTTTATTCAACCCTTATTTCAGTCGAAAGTTTTTTAAGTTTGAGTCTCTACTAATTATTTAACGCTTTTACCTCCAAATTTACCAGAACTGTAATTTCCTTTTATAAAACGTCTATTCTAACGAGTTCCATCGTATTAATTTCAAACTCTTATAAAAATCTTATCTTACTTACGAGACTATCTAATGGTAGAGAAAAATTCTTCGGATCTTTGGAATGATAAATCCTCTAATTATTCCAGCGTAGAAGACTTTGCCCAGTCTGATCAAAAGGATTAACGATCAATCTCGAGTTATAGCGGCAACATTCTTTTCATCTAGCGATTTTTCACCGAAGGAAAAAGACTTCGATGTGGGCGTCGAAATATATTTATGTATGTGGACATTTCTTGCGTTCTCGATATAACGCGAAGTGCGTAGATTCTCCGCCGAATGGAACTGGCTGCGTAGAAGATTAGAATGAACCGTAAAGTCCGACGTCTGGTCGATCGACGAAATTAGTATCGCTTACTCACCCTACTAATCACACACTGTCTGGCTGGCTTACGAAATTCTGGGTTCCTCGTACTCGACACCGGTCGCGACAAAACAACTCTGTTTCCCTATGCTCCTTTCGTCGGCTCTCTCTTCGATCCATACCTTCAGTATCCAGAGAAAAGCAAGTTTTTCGATCGATCCTTACGTCCAAGTGAAAAAATAGATTTAATTAGTGAGAAACAATAGTCTTTTTTTGACAAATATCTTTTACACAAAGATCTCTTCTACATTTATGTGTACAAGTTTGTACATTGTGAATTATAACTTTCAAAGATTCTCTTGTACGATAGTAACAATGTTGATAATAAAAAAGATAAAAGTTTTCAAGTAAATTTTACAAATTGAAGGTCAATTGGTTTGTTGTAATAAATCTTTATGTTTGTAATAATTCAGACAAGTAGTTTAGAAAAAAGAATTTTTCTTTTTTACTTAATCCATTCAGGACCAATATCGCATTAACGCAACATTTTGTTTGAAACTTTCTTTTCATTCAATTTACGTTATTAAATTATATTTTTTACTATCGCTTACGAAGGAAAATTTCAAGGATTCGATTATATTCCTTTTTATCGCAATTTTTTTCCTGTACAAATCCTACAATTTTATGAAATCTGAAGATATCGAAGAAATTCTCTTTGAATCATAAACATTTTCTTTACGTTCCCAATTTGTACGGCGATCTTCTGAAAAGTATCTACTATTTTTAATATATTTTTCTATTTAGGGAAAATGTACTAACTACTTCATACTTTTCTATATCATTTCACACCTTAGTCCTTAATTTGGATCATGAAAGAGGTTTATGTTGAACCATCGACGGTCAACGAGGCGCGATACGTGTGAAGTAGGAAAGATGACTTACGATGGAAAAGAGGAAAGGTGGAACAACGGCAGAGGGAAACACGTTCGATGTTTCGCCACTTATAAATTCAATTCTCGTTAGAAGAGGCCGCGAAAGAGAAAACCGGGAGGAGAAAGGGAAGAAGCGAACAGATTTATAACATCCAGAATCCCCAGACGCAACCGTCTTATGAAACTATTTTTAGGTGTTTTTAGGGCCTCTCGAATTTAGGCCAGGTTTCTCAGAAATCGGGGGAACGAACGTGCGACAATGATAACGATACACACCTACGCCGATGACCGCGTTCGATCCACCTGTGATTTAATGAAAAATCATCTCCTTCGAATTTTCTTACATGCGAACGCATGCCGTTTTGTTACACTCGCGTTTAAAAATACGAGAACACTTGCTTGATTACGACAAATGTTTGTAAAAAATTATGAAAAATTCCATCGAAAGCGAGTAATAAATTTATCAAGGTTAATAACATATTATAATTCAGAGACTTCAAAGATTCAGAATGTACATAATTTGATTATTTATTCTGTAGAAAATTTGGAAGCGATGGGTGATTTAATACTGGCAATTTATATATTTCAAACACGATTGAAAATGGCAAATGTCATCCTACTTTTGAACAAGGGTGCACACTGTGTATATACACATCGATCATTTTGATATTTTCGACATTATTTTCGACGCGGTTTTCATTCTTGCTTATCTTAAATTATGGTGACCTGTTGAATACGGAGACTTATAATATAAAAAGGAAAGGAAAGGTACGATCAGGTGGAGAAGAGATCGTTGGAATTCGCGATTCACGCTCGCGATTCGCATTATCGTTGCTAGAGGCAGATTCGATCTAGCAATTTCGCGCTGCCGAGCCGTTAACCCAATAGCGATCGATTGATCCTTGTTAAAGTCATTCGCTGTGATCTCCGCATAGCGAACATTCCACGTGTGAACATCTGTTGCCAATCTGTTCGATCGGACGTCACACGTTTAATGTGAATTCGTTCGTCACCAATTTATTAGAAAGAAATTAGTTTACGAAACAAGAGACGCGATTTAATAACACGAAGATCGCGTCGATGATCTGAACTTTTCGCCGTTTTCTTTAACATTGCTCGATTTATTACACGCTGTATTGTTTTGCATGAAAAGAAGATTTTATCAAGTTGCTACAATTGTAATTGATCTATCGTCAGTTATCAAGCATGCTAATGGAGGAGAAATTTGTTATAAATCACGCGTGCTCAATGTTAACAAAGTATATAATAAATTGATCATCGTAAATAATAAATTTTTTAATGCATAAACTACTTAAAAAAAATTCAGGTACTGTAATAGTTTCACTGCAAGGATTTTTAATTCTCATAAACCTATAATAACGAAACTAGTTAAAAGAATGCATCGAATTATCTGGAAATGATGCTTAATATATATACCAATCTAATACATGATTTATCGGAGCTTTTACAATCGAATGGATGCCTCCACGATGATAATGATGAAATTTCTCAAAGGTATAAAAAATCTATCTAACTTCCTCGTGCTATCGCGATGGTGATTAAACTCACGCGAGGTGATTAAACCAAGGCGATTTAAAGAGAAATCACACACCTGACGCATAGTTAGTCTTTAAAGTACACACGCTGGTAGTAGAACGCAGCGGGAATTCGACGTAGTAAATTGCCCTCTTTTAACGGTAAAATGCGTCTTTAATTCATGTATCAAGACTCGTGCGTACGTGCGTGCGTGCGTGCGTACACCTGTAGCTGTGTTGTTACGTCATTTTCTTCAGGATATATGAAAATCGATCTGATTAGCATCAGACTGATGGATCATCGCGTGCACCTGTACTGCGGTTTCGCTCCAATTTCCAACGATCAATCGATACGTAGTACATTGGTGTATTGCGCGTTTATAACCGCAATTTGGTTGATACGAAGCAACCAGCGTGGGAAATCGCGGTGATGCTTTCTAGAACGATTTATTGCGCTGCTACCGATTCCAGCAATCTTCATCAATTTGTTAACCCTTCGCATTCCTTTGCTTTTCCTCAGATCCATTTCTTTCACGCATTACCCATATGTACATCATTGTACATCTATTTTCGTAATAGATAGGTATTCACGGAATAAAAACTGAGGATAAGTTTTAGAAAGACAGCTATAAAATTTGTTTTTTCACAATTTTCATCCGGAGATAAATAGCATGGAATTAATTTGAAAAGTATTCTTCGTAATCGATCATTTGTAATTTTATTATACCGCCAGTAAAGGATTAGAAATAATATTTCGCCATTCGATATGAAAGTAGTGAGAAAATAAATCATAAATATGAAACAGTGGCAATACGAGAATTATTCTTTTATGTTTTATATTATTTACATTTAAAGCAAAATTTGTATTTATTTTCTATTCTATAATTATTACTGCTGTGATTCAGAGATGCTCTTGGGTTATAATGCTAATCCAAGGGAATTAAATACGTCCATTAAAGAATTCGCTGACATCGACGATCTGATCGATAACCAAAACTTAAGATCAAAGTTGCATCACTGGAGTTCGCTGAACTTGTCCAATCGGGCGATAACGGGATCCGCGAAATTATCAATTATAATTCCATTAGCACGGGATCATAGTGTGATAAAAGGCGACTTACGGGCAAGCAAATAGGTCAATATTGCGATGAACTGCACGATTTCTGACCTAGACAATGTGTTAAGAATATTCTGCATCGTTGACGCGAAATTAGATTACACGCTTCCAACGAAGTCAATAACAAACTGTACATGACACACTTGTGGCCGTTCATAATTACACACGGCATAGTGCATTTGTGTGTACGAGTGGCGTGTATAAAAGTCGTAGAAGATGCGACGAATTCGTGGAAAGAGTCGATATCCGTGACGATACATACCCCTGTATCCATGTATCCAGCCAGCGAGAAAAATAAAATGATAATTCGATATTATTCGTAGCCTATTAATGGCGGACAATTGATTCGATCGTCACGATGTTTTCGGTTTCTTATGCGCAGCCAAGTATCCGAAGTACACGTATCATCAGTGTGATAAACGAGTTCCTCGCTCGTTCAGTCGATTAACGTTTAATTGAAATCACGTAATGCTAAGCATAATCGTTATATCAATGTATCGATCGATTAAAGGGTGAAAGGAAAAATCGTAGCTGCCAGGGTCGAACAGGATGAACTATAAAAAATAAAACGATTCTAAGTTACTCAGAAAAGACGAATGAAGTAATTCTCGGTCGTGGGTCGGTACCATTAGCGTCATGTGAAATACGAAGTTTCCGCTAGATCAATAATATTTACATGTTAACAGACACTGACGTAATATTTTCGTAGTTAGAATGTGGCAAGATAGATCAGTTATCAATATCACGTTGTGCGTCTGTAGGGAAAAGAAAATTTCTTGAGAGAGGATGATACGTATTTGAAAACAAACTCTTCGTATTCCTCGTCGTCTTAATTTTCCATCGGGACATTGAATCGAGTTGGAAATTGAGTTACTCTACGAAGAATATAATTATTACTAGACTGCGGATGTCGATAGAAATTTATATTTTCACGAACGTAATTAAACAAATGAAACCTACTTAGGGATCTGTTTTCTGCGCTAAATATCATAAGAAGTATTTTATAATTTAGATATTTTGTATAATTCTGTACTATTCTGTGCAACTATTCTGTATTATTTGTAAACCAAGGCAATGGAATTTTATTCAAAATAGACAGAATCCATTATCAATGAACGGAAAAAAAATAAATTATTTCTGTATTTCTGCATACAGATAACGAGGTGCAGCGAGAATTTTTGTTCAAAGAATGTTTTCGATTACGAAATTATTTTATCACGGAACGATAATGCGCGACCCATTATTTCTTTCTACAGTAAGAAAGATCGTAAAGTTGGACTAAACTGCACATTGCGAACACAGGCTGCATCAGCCACGCGACATTCCCGGTGTCCGACACAGCTGGCCGTTCCTAACGCCTTGCCTAGTTCCATCGAAAGCCTGTCCAATTGTGCGATTCGAAAGACCGGATACCGAACTGTCGCCGACTATCGCGAACCATGTTGACTTCGAAACCCGGAGACTAGTATTTCAGAACCTCCGCCAAGCGACTGCTTCATTGCTTTTCGTTTCACATGCCGATAATTTAGCCGCGTTGCTGGCCAGACGTACGAGCTTCCTCGATTCAGAACAACTGCTCTCCTACCATCGAAATAATTCGTAGTAATTGCGTTTCATTCATCGTTACATTGTCGGAGACTATTTCCAGTCATTGTTTGCTCGAACGACAGACTGCTTTGACCTAACAAATTCCTTTCATTTTTAGCCATTTTATGTTAGACACGCTCGATCTTGTCACATACCAAATCGATCAATCTCCGCTTTCTATTTATTTTTTAATTTCGTTATTTAAGTGCACGATTAATATCCAATTTTGAAGAAATAAACGACTTACTTTCGTAAGTTCATTCGTCGCAATAAAATGGCACAAATAATGGTAAATACCACAGTGAATCTAATTTCTTTTCACGGAGTCGATCAGGATAGTTTCTAAACTGCTCGTCTAATTATAAAGTAACGTTGCAATGAAACAATCAACAAAAATGTACTTTTCGAGTCTTCGTTTTTTCTATTATTTCGCTGGAAAACTCTATACCTATAGGTATTTATTCGCGAATTGAAAACTTTGCTTATGTGTTTGGAAAGACGTTTGGATCGCGACGAATACGAAATTACAAAATCTGACAATTTCGACAGGTGGTGCTGAAAGTATGTACGAGTTTCTATCGTAGCTCGAGCGTTCCCCATGATGCGAGGATTTGAAATTTCAAAGTCGTTACTTTAGGCAGATATACTACGTAAAATGAGAAGGCAAACCGTTGCAATCTGATCGAACGACTGACAGACATTCGTCACGTGTGAAGAACGGTGGTCGTTTTTTATTTAATTATAGCTTCCAAAAAAGCGGGTGGTCTTTATAACAATGCTCGTGGCGGCTGGCTGGCAGGCGATTTGTGCGTCTAGACGAGTCCCCGTGTTCTCGGGGCTGTCTCTTCTGCTGTGTGTTGATTCAGCGTAACCGATTTAGCCTAACCTACGTGATGGGCACACTTATACCGTCTTCTCGCCCGCCGATACGCATAAATTTCACGGACAGACGAAACAACCCCGACGACGAGATGAGAACTCACGCCGCGCGTCTACACACGGCAAAGGACGTGGATCGGAGAATCGGTGAACGAGCTGATGCCATCGTGCAAGTCATATCGTAGCGATTCGACGATTTTAAAGGTAACGTACGAAGACCACAATTTGATGTCACTTGGTTACCAAGAGGAAATAGTTTTATACATTGTACATAGTTATGATAGGGGATACAACCTGTTAGATCCAAAGATATGCATAAAGTGCAAAGAGTATCTGCATATCGTTGCGTTTATTATAACATTTATATATTAATTAATTAAGATCCAGTACTTTTATACGAATATGAAAATTTAGTAATATGAAAATGAAATCCGTAACGTGGTAAGAAAATATTTTTCTGCCCACTGTACGAGTGTTTCGAAAACTAAACCAATCATCTTGACTTTCTGCAAATTTTACAACTTTTTATTATCTTCTTATGATGATAGGTCATTTCCATGAATCTATTCGTTGTAGACGTACCACGTGTATAATAATGAATTCTAAAAACAACATTGAAAAATAATACTTGTAACATTATCTTTTTCCCGTATTTCTTAATTTATGGAGTTAATCGGTGTGATTCTTAAATAAGTTTAAGTATGCTTCTTAAATATAGATACTAAATCAACAAACGATATCGAGGGCACAAGAGATATGACAATCGACATATTCAAAATGCTTAAGACAAGTGGCAAAGACACTTTTTACACATGCTTAGGACATGCTTGATAAAAAACATGACTTTTTAAGTTCGTCCATGTGGCCGTCACGCTATCTTGTCTGTTTCATGTACAATGAGTTTTTATGTGAATCTATCAGAAGAGATTATGTAATAGGAATTCATAGATTTTTTTCCAACGTCTATGATTTTTCGTTCAAACAATAAGAGTTCACGTTCAGATAAATGAATTTAGAATAAACGATACACGATTGAAATGAAAAATGAAGTAGATGATAAATGTTAATAATAAATGGCGGTGCATCTAGTCAGATACAAACGTTAGTTTTGTTTCAAGAAATAAACTTTAGATAAACAGGATTCTACTTATGAAGAAAAAGAAGAATAAAAAGAAGTTAGGTTTAATATTAGATTTAAGGACATTTATCATCAAGGCAAATTGAAATTCGAAAGAAGAGCGATAAGAAGAATGCGAATGGAAGAGTCACGGACAATTCTGCTGGTTGTGTTTCCATTTCGCTTTAATGTCGAATTATAATCGCATTTGTCAAGAAATTGATGGTTGGTAAGTGGTCCACGTGGCATACAACGTGTTAATGATTTGCCGGAACACCGCGTTTAAAGTTACGCGCAACTAGATGCAACCTCATCAAATGGACTAAGTTCCAATTTCACTCTAAATCGCAGAATGGTAACAATCGATATGATGCATGCACGTCGAGAACGTAATTCTAACGTCAGGATCCTGTTGCGCAATATTATTACTGAAATTTTACAAGTGACAACGTATTAGCGCTAGTAAATTCATAGAAGCGATAACTTTGGTAATAGAACAAATGATAGCCTTGTTATCCTACCTGCCTTAGAATTACAACCAGTAACTTGTTGATTTACTAATATTATTAATTTAACTAAATCGTCCAACTTACCACATAAATAATAATAAATCTATAACTGCAACGAGATTAGCGATAAATCGAGCGATAATAAATCCTATAAATAACTTTTACCAACCACGACTTACCCTATTATCTTATTTACCGTAAAATAATAAGATTGTGAAAAAAAAAGTCTATAATCTATACCCCGCAACTTGTCGATTCACTGATATATTATTACCGTATGACTATCGTAAATTAGCATGCGCAAAGTATCAGACTGTAGGAAAAATAACAGAGTAAAAGTAAAAACCGATCGAGGAAAGAAACTTATAATGAACAGGCAAATAAGATAAGATGAGAATCGGCAAGAGGAAAAAGAAGGTGTTGCGAGAATGAAACTGGCGCCACGACGGACGCTCGCCCCGGCCATTCGCGACGAGGATTCGAGAAAAAGTCCGCGGATACGATCGTATTATTTCCAGCGGCGGGAGATCGTTTATAAAAAAAGGAGCAGCAACAAGCTCGAAAAGAAAACGAGAATCTTATGGCGCCGCGACAACTCACGTCGACAGCTTTAAGATTCGCTGCTGGTGGGTTGAAAAGGTATCGTCTCTCTGTTGCCGATATCATTCGTGAGGAGAGAGAAACGTGTCGTCGTCTTGGTCGTGGACGTCGTCGGCGACGTCCATCCGGCTCATCTTTAAACTTCGTTTTCACTCACTGAGGCGCCGGCGTCTTCGTCGTCTGGCTAGGTAAATATGCGTAAATTCGCCCGCGATTACGCACCGGATCCGACCACCATCAAAAACGTCTTTCGACCTTTTAATATGTCGCTGCCGCGTGCGTACTCGCGAAATATACAGAGTGGGATATAATTCACGATACGAGAATGGGGTAAGAGAGATTCTATGGCTGGAAATGAGATGAAAATCAAGAATAACAAGATCTAGTTGAAAGCTACGTTTTTGAGAGAAATTTATTTGGAAATTAGTTGTTTAGGACGTGCAGTTGATTGATAACTGTTGTTACGGATTCGTTGCGGCTCGTTACTGCGACTAGTTTCGTATGCTGTAAAACGTCAGTATAGGGAAGTATCAACTATTAATTTGTTCTTAAAGTTTAGGAGTTGCTTATAATTTTAGATAACTTAGCTTTTGCTTTTTATGTTCGTTGTATTTGTTTCTAGACTTTAAGTTGCAACTATCAAACTCGTAAAAATTAAACGCGTTTCGAATTTCTTGTTTCTACGATTACTAGATATACTTTGGTCAGACTTAACAGGTACTGATTTTTATAGAGCTTTCCATGGGTGTATTCCTCGTACTATATTAGCTATAAATAAGTACATGTATATTGTACATTTCTATAGGTATACATCAATAAATAATTCTGAGATTAGAAAGGCTAGAATATTTGTAAGAAATTGCTCCCTGACATTACACCGTGAAATTACAGCGTGCACGAAAAGTCACAATGACGATCTTGTATATTTCTGATATTTACGCATTTATGGGAAATTTAGACGCGCAAAAAATATATAGAACGTACAATGTCTTCATGAAGATATGAATTTGCATTTCAATCTGCAGTGAAATATGCGAAATACCAGTCATTAGTCAGATTCGCACCTACTTATCCTATTGACTTTCGAATGCAATTTTTTTCGAAAACGAATTCTTCGATTCGATTTCTTTATTTTTTTCTTTCTCTTTTTTTTATCTTTTTTTATTATGGAACGAGATAGAATCTTCCCACTTATACGACGATTTACGATGGACGGTGTGCGCGAGGCTACGCGTATGAACATCTCGTCGTCGTAACATCATTCTCGAGCGTCACCTTACATTTTCACCGAGTTTCTTTCTTTTCTCTTCTTTTTTATTTCGAACGAAGACTGGCGCCGTCTATATAATAGCCGTTCTTCAGTACTTACGAGCACGTCGAGCGTCGATCGTAGCAGACTTAACGATAATTATCGCTTTGGCACGAGACGCAAGAAACGAGAAAGACAAACAGAGACAGAGAATCCACGGTACTGACTGGTTTCGAGTGGAGGATGCGAAAATAGCGTTGGCCCATACCTGGAAAACAAGACTCTCTCTCTCTCTCTCCACCTCTCTCTCTCTCTCTCCCTCTCTCTCTCTCTCTCTCTTTTCCTTTCTCTCTCTCTCTCTCTATCTTTTTCCTCGTCGAGTTACGCGTAAACAGAGACAAGCATCCCGTGATTCGTTTCATACAATAACGCTGCCAGAGTTCTGGCGATTTTTGTCTTCTTAGTTATCCTAAACGCGATTACTGTCACGTCTATTCGAGAATACTAATTCTACCTAAAGAGCATGGAGCAATACAACGTGTTTCATTGGTTCTTATTTGACACTCGCATGTACCTATGTATTTAATAAGACGAGTAATAAGGAGGGAATGATAGGAAGATTAATCATGAAAATACGCATCTTCCTTTGAATTTAATTCTTGAGAATTAAATAGTGAAATAATGTCTCCAACTGTTTCTAGACATAAATGCACATGTTTCACGAACATATAGAACATATTTCATCGTTCAAGAGAATGGAATTTACGATTGTAAGACGTTTAATAGTACGCCACCTGTTTCCATAAATTTATATCACACGGAAGGAATTTATATTACCTGGATAGAGGATTTATACTGACATCGTACGTGTATCGCTTGGAAGAACAATTGGTAGATTAAGAATCGCGTAATCTCGTTAATAATCATGCGACATCAATGACTTAATGCGCCATAAAACACCAGTAAAACCGCATTCCCATTTGCGGCAGAACAGCTCCTCCGTTGAAATACCTGACGGGACAGAAACTAACAAAACTTTCAACGACGATAACATTTCTAGAAAACAGACTTTTGTTAAACGAACGTCCGATTTGTTAAATTTTAAAATACCATTTCTGAGTTTAAGTTTCAACTATTTCTAGGAAGTGGTAGGTAGCCTTTTCTCGTAATCTTATGACAGTGGAAGACCAAGACTGGTCACTAATAAGCCCGAAGAATTCTTCAAGCCCCTTTGAAGGACTTTTCAATTATTCAAACTCTATTTTTACTTGCTTTTATGGTTAAAATGTTCAATTCCTTGGTGTATGTGGTATTAACGTTAGAAGTGCCAGCGGCTTGAGCATAAAAATTGTTCCAAAGAAATTAAAATGAAAGATATATAAATAAACACCTGCATAAATAATGCAAATATAAAAATAAATTTACACTCCATATAACTTACAAAAATCATTCGAATCCCTGAAAAAGCATCATTGTCAATGATCTATGGAAAATTTTGGAAACATCGATAACTCATGAAAGATCTATGAAGGATCTATAATTTATAAAAAATCTACGAAGAATCTGCAATTTCTGAAAGAAAAGGAAAGAAAATCCAGAAAGAGCCTACGATTAATGAAAAGTCTATGAAGAATCTACAAGCTACGAGAAATTTCAAATTTGTTAGCCTGATCGTTCTAAAATTTTAATCTTAACGAAGCTGCCTGTAGGTACGAATGGTATAATATTACACGGATTAACGGATCCCAGCACGATCGGTACGAGACAGAGCAGAAACTTTGCCACCATCTGCAATTCCATCAACTCATTTTTCGAGCTGACAGCTTGGAAAATCGGGCACTGAGTCTGCGGATCCTCTTGTCGTTACACAACGCGTGTCGTTATGAGAGACGTTTACGTTGGCTTCGGAGGAAAATCAACGAAGCCTCAGGTTTGGCAGCATCTCTGTTCCACCGCGAATAGATCTGTACGTATATGGTGGAGCTCGCAAAGTCCGTGGTGCGTTCAACGGATCGGTGGCGAACGTCGCAACGAATAAGATGGTATGAAACGCCAAGAATCGTGGGACGCACCTGTGCGGCGACCCGACGTCCCATCACGGACGCAAATAAACGGCGTCGCGCCGTCTGCGGCTCAGCCGACACTTTACTCGACCGAATGGCCAAAGACGACCCCGATCATCCTCCTTTTCCAACGCTGCGACTGTCCCTTACCTCCCCGATCGGCTATCGGATCTCGGAAATTCCTACTCCGTCTGCTACGATAATTAGTCCAATTCGCTAAATGTCTGATTCACCATTGCGCAACAAAGCCTAGTCACCGCGGAATTGTTTTTGCACTAACGATCACGTATTCTTAAACCTTCGGTTCGTTCGTTCGAGCTGTTACGCTTGCTTCACAAGCAACGTGCAAGATATTTAGGTCTGCAATCTAGATTTTTAGTTGAAACTTTATATACTGGTAGATTTTGTTATTGTTTTCTTTTTTTTTTAAACGATGCGTTGTCGGATCGGATGTCTGATATTTTCCAAAGTATTCGTTATTGGACTCGCAGTGATGTGGGAAAGTGATGAGATTAATAATCATGGAGTTTATGCCCGTTTGATAGTCACTACTCCATAATTATTAGTCTGAGCATCAAATAGGCAATCAACCATTAGTCTGAATATTTTATGTCAGGAGGAAGAACTTGTGAAAAGAAAAGTATTATAGTACGCTGGTAGTAACTGGTTTAAAGTAACATTGATAGACTTCACATTATTGTGTTCATAAAAATATCGCATTATTCAGACGTTGTATATTTTTCAAGATATTAGTAAAGTAGTCATACAAGTAGTTACGAAGCTTGTAACTCCACTTCGACGATATTATGAAGAAAGAAATATTACAGTCGTACGCTAGTAGATTTTGTCAATTGGTTTATGAAAATGCCTCGTCATATTCAACGTTTTTCGAGATATTGATGATTAAAATTTTACTACTGTAAAGTAGTCAGACATATATATTACTATAGAGCTTGTGCTTCATACTTGTAAGAATCACCCATTGATAGCAAAGAAGAAATATATGTTAATGAGTGATACTGTTCCTCGTGAGGATACGTCGATTTCTTTACATGTATGTATCTACCGACAGACTAGTGGAAGGGTAAAAGTCTGACACGATCGCTCGTGAGAACGATGAATGGAGAGCATTTAATGAAGATATGCTAGAAGTAACTGAGACTTTTCAGAAACGTACTGCTGTTATAAAATCGAGACTGATCGTATCGTAATAAGAAACTTTAAATGAATTTATTGTTTCATCGATGTAAAATATCAAAAAACTTCATATTTCGATAACTTACATCTCTATAAGTATATACATTCACGACTTTCGACTCTTGCGTTGTATCGCTATTAATTCCTAATTATGAAACCAAAGTAAGAAATCGGGAAACATGCAACCGATTGCAAAATTATAATTGATGAGAATTGCAGTTTCTATCATTCTAAAACTTCGCAAAGGATTAAAAAGTGTAGCTGCGATCATTCCTCCTGTACTTGTCGACAATTATTTCGGCGATAAAATTCAATTTCGTCACTACGAAGAAAATCAGTGAGTCACCAGAGAAGAGTACAAAAACCATTATCTGCCTGGTAAGAATTTCCGAATGTATGTTACAACTCGATGACGGATGAAAGAACCGACTTGCATCAGCCACTGTTATATACTGGTCGTACGAGAGGGGTGTCTCTGTTTACAAAAACAAATTCATTGACACGGATTTTTGTTTAAACGTGGAAGAAACGACGTCGCATCGATGTTTCAACTCGTGTTACCCGCGTGCCTCTTTATCGACAATTTATCAAGCTAAGTGGTGCGCTTTTTTCAAGAACATGGCACACGCACAGTTTCGACGTTTAATTAATGTCCGCGTGTTGAAATTAATCACTTGTTATCTAACAGATACGTGCCGGCCAGTGCGTAGTTCTTCATCGGCTTCCACCTTCCACCCTCGAGCGTGCTTTCTTCGTGGAAGTCGTGTGCGTCATTGGAACAGTTCTACGTGCGTTAAAAACTGAACGGTGGATGAAGGAAATTTTCGAAGCCAGCACTTTCCTCTAGCGTCCACGACGGGAAGAAAAGGGGAGCGTCAACCATAGATATTTATTTAAAAAGAAGGAAAAAAAAAGAGAGACGATAACCTAAATGTTTCCCTAAGAAAGAGCTCATAAATCGTTTGGCGCGTTCGCTTGCCGGAAATGATAAAAAAGTGAGAAAAAAAGTCATTAAGTCGGAGATTTTTCTGTATTTCATTCATTGGAACACTTGTGTAATTTTCATTCATAAAAATTCGTCAACTCTTGGGAATATTTCTTTCTACCGAGTCTCTTTGGATGAAAAATAACATTTTACTTAATTTAACGAGCTTTTCCTTCTTTTTTACAGATTACAGAACTTTGACGCCATAAAAAATGTGCAAACTCTCGCGAACATTTCTTTTTGAGAAGAATCTTCCAACGAAATAATACTTTTTTTAATTTTAGAACTTTTGCGTGTTCTTTTTTAAGAATTAAAGAGGTAATTGCTTCTGGAAGATCCAATAATATATCGTTCCTTCTTTGAAACAGATGTACATGTGACGAACGAGTTTTACGACTCACAGGCGACAGGTACCAACGACTTTTATAACAGGTACCGAAATAGATTACGATTATAATTTCTCTTTGACACGTTCGAAGAAAAAGGATTCGTATAATGTTCAAAAGTTATTTAGGAAAAGTACCTACATTTCGTAATTCACAAAAAATAATACCTCTCAAACTGAAAACTTCATTCTTTATACTTTATTAAATATTTTTATACTTAACTAAATGCACAATAAATTACACGAACGTACCGGGTAATAACCAGTTTCTGTCGAGAATTTTTCAAAAATGAGAGCAACTAATTACTTTCGAGCAATTTAAACGCGATTACAAAGAGATTATATCATCGACTGTAATTTGGAAGTGGCATTCAAGCATTTCCTCCCTGTGTATATAACTAGGTAAGCATTGGCAACTTCTTCCTAATCACCGACGGACCAGTCGCCGGTTCTTTTTCGGAGAATTTCTTTGCCATTCGTGGATGATGTTGACGTCATTAGGGACCTACGATAAACCAGCAGGCAAGTTCCCCGTAGCAAGAGGCCCAGTACGTGATCACTGTCATGTAGCGAGTTTTCGTGAACGTGTCCCTTATAGTTCAACATGTGTTTCATATTTCGACCATGCACTTTTAATAAGCAATAGAACGTTACTAGGACAAGACGTTGGATGTAGTTGAAGTATAGTTTCTGATACGTCCATGGTATAACGTACTTTATCATTTCGATTATTATCCGATAAAGATTACTCGCGCGTGGATTATCTTACAAGCGTGATAAAATTAAACAATCTACACCTGTTATGAAATCACGTTCACAGATATTTCCAATACATTTATGTGATGTTTCGAGGCAGCTTTAGAAAATTTTTAGTCCTGTGCAATTGAAGAATGATCGATGAGAAAGCAAAAGCTAGACAAATCTTTCCACGATCTTGCGATTGTGAACATTGGAACTAGGAATTTTTAAATACATTTTCAAATCCATTAAAATATAAAATGTCAAATGTAAAAGAAAATAATGCAGGAAGAAAAATAAGCTTGCGTCTGCGTGTTGTAGAAAACAATAATTTGGATCTTGAAAGCTACGCTGTTGGAAATCTATGAAGAATCTAAGATATACTCCATAAATTGGCCGTTATGACCTAACCCCATTTTGATCTTCGCGGCAGTTCTAACGGTAAGAAATCGCAATAGCAGAAAAGTGCAAGTTCACGAAGGTTTGCGACATCTTCTCAAGGAATATTGAAGTCATGTGCTTTCGCACCGATGCAATTAACACGTGATTCATCTGCAAATTGATTCTAATGGAGGTACGTAGAAATTGGTCGATGAGACCATGCGCGACTTATTTTGATTAGAAATTGCAGCGGTAGTGCGCGTCCTGAGTACGCCAGAAACAAGAAAATACTGCAGCATCCGAGACTACTCGAGTTTAATGGGATGTACGCACGGCGATCACACGTAACTCCCTCGATACAATTACATTTAATTCAAGCCATGAAAATTCTGAAAGGAATCTCACGGCCCGATTACGTGACTGCTCCTATGAACTCGCCTGATTTGCTTCTCGGAATACGCAACCTCTCGCATCAGCCAACCGCAAAACCGAAACGTCACACAACCATCTAGGCGAAATTATAGCGTTAAATCAGCGAACGATCATCAACTAGATGAACTCTTGAATCGGCCAGTGAAAAAATTCAAAGAGATGGGGAATTAATTGTAAACACTGATTATAGGCTATATATGCAACGAGTTTCAGTGGTACCTAATAAAGAAACTCGATCGAAGATTAAAATCGTCGAGCATACGAGATTGCAAAAAAAAAAGAAAAGAAAGAAAAATAGTATGCTGATGCTCCGTTTCTCGTACAGTATAAATAGAGGAAAATAACGTTAGAGAAACTCAATATTCGCGAACACCGTGTTATTTATTACGTTACATTATACGTTTAGACGACGCAAGCGGTAGGCAGCCAGCCAAAAGAGTATTATACCGCTTATTTTCAATGGAAAATACGGGTTACCAACCTCCAATATCATCGACAGTAGAAATATAAATAAAAAGAATTATATGGAAAAAGGATGCTTTTATCTCTCAAAAGTCCTCTTTTTACATCCATAAATTCTTACTCAACCAACTTTCGTTTAAAACATCTGTTCATTGATTTATAAGGACCAGCTAAAATATCGTGGCGACCGATTCGTGCGGTGCTTCGTATAATAAAAAGTATGAACAGTTCGACATACGTACAAGAAATAAGTGAACATTATTAGTCGTGGTCCTTGTTTATTATAAGATCAAGTCTATTACAAAGTCGAGATTTTGAGATTTCGGATTTATGGGCAATTTCAAGATGCAACAATGCATGGAATACGCAAAAATATATAAAACGTACTCCTTACAATATTTAATAAGTAAAACAACTTTCCATTTAGATTCCGCTCTTTTAAATATATTCGTGAAAATATGAATTCGCGTCTAATATCCGCAGTCTGTTTACCAGTTTCATAATTAACCGAGTTACAAATTTATCTTCTACTTGGACGTATTTTCATGATTTAAAAAATATCGTGAATTTTTTCATAATAAAGCGCGACTTACGCTTAAAAGCGTGGAAGAATGTTTCACATCAGCAGGATGAGAAGCAACCACTAAACCATTAGATCATCCTAACTAATTCGTCGCAAGAAACGTCATGATTCGAGACAAGGATTTTGACAGTTCGATGCGGTACACAAGGGCTCAAAACGTGACGAAACGACGTTAATTAGCTCACGCGCATGCAACGCAGTGACATGACGCGACGTTATTTGAGCCGCAAAAGCATTTCGGCATTCGTCAGGGACCTTTCTAGTGTGTCTTGTTACGGTGTCCCGTGGAAAGTTTTGCTGAAACGATCGTAGCATGTGACATGCCGAAGACGCGCACGTAACTATTTCGGCCGAATAGCCAGCTGAAAACGCTGTCAGCCGATTGTATTACCAAGGCCGGCCAAAACGATTACGAATCAAGTATAAATCATTAGCACGCGAACCGGCGGCCTTGTCGATAATTCAATGCCACTGCTCGGATAGATTTTTCAAGTCAGCGATAACGAGCTTTCGAAAATGACGAAAGAGATTACGAACGATTATCCTGTCTAGTGGATCTCGTATGAATTAATGAGAAACATTTTTCATGGAAAATTGAAAGGGTTCGAGTAATACTATACTTCGTCGCATGATATATCCGTCGCACGGATAATACAATTTTCTCTGTGTTCGCTGAGCGAGGAGCAACGTTTTACGATACGACGATATATAAAATGTTAGATATAGCGCTCTTTTACGAACTACGATAATAAATATTAAAATTGAATCGTTCGTATCTCAGGTCGATTTCGTGATACGAAATGTACACGTACATATTTCAAATTTATAGTTTAATAAAATAATAATTCAATAATTTAATAAAGTGTCGATAAAACGAACATATGGTAAACGCATCTATATCGTAATATCGTCCATTAGAAGAAAGAAATATATGTTATGTCTCATGTTATCAAGTTAAAGCAATTGAGATTCAAAAATTCTTAATCTTCTTTCTCTATTTAGGAAGATAAAACAGTCTCTATATGCAGTCGCTATGCTAACCTTTATGTTTTCTGCTCGTCGAGTTAAAACAATCGAGATCTAAAGATTTTTAACCTTCTCGCTCGAACACGGTGCAGACGAGCACTTTGCGGCAGCGTCACTGCCGCTGCAATTTGCCGCCGCTTCGTAACGTGTGAACTGCTTCGTTAAATCTATGCTATTCTAAAGCACAGCGGTAAATTACCGCGACGGTAACGCTGCCGCAAACTGCTCGTCTGCACCGATTCTTAAGAAGATAAAATAGTCGCTATATCTAGTCTCTATAGCCTCTATCTTTCGTGCTCGTCAAGTTAAAACAATTTACATCTGAAGAATCTTAATCTCTTTTTGCCCTCTTAACAGGATAGAAGAGTATAGATCTCTAAAATATACTTTTCACTTGTCTGACAAGGCACACAGACAACAGCAATTCAGTATCGCTCTGGTACTTAAACGATTGGCTGTCCCTTTAGATTCGAAGAATAAGAGCATGAAATTGAATCAAGGCGTTTTCTACCAGTGTAGTGGCAACATCCACGCGCGCAAATCGTATTCCACATTTTGTGGAAGCATGTAATCATTGCGAAATTCACGAAATTCGATATCTCGGTACACGAAGCGCAGTTTCACGCGCGTAAAAATATGCGCTCACCGAATTTCTTAGCGCTTACGTTACGCCGGTGATGCAACCTGCAAGTTGACATAGAGAGACTACCGAAAGAAGTAGAGACAGGCGCGGTTGCATCGTATATCAACGCCGGCCTCGCGGTTTTCCTCCAGCACGTGTGAACGTTGGGATTTCCTATCTGTGAATGTCGTTTCTACTCCGTTTTTTATGGAAACGCGTGTTTCTGTTTCTCCGATGAACGCTTTAAAGTACACAACGTTTAAAATTTAGGAGCAATCATAGATGAGCGATGAAAAAACATATCTTAATAAAGTCAAGTTCAACGAATGAACATGATTTCATGATCTACAGAATTCAGATCGTGAGAAAAATATAAAACTTATACCGATAATATCAATGTTTTTATTTTTATATTTTACAAACAATCGGAGAAAATTCTTGTGGGAAATTACGAATTAATTTATTTTGATCGCTTCTAGTACCAGTAAAATTGACCAACTCATGTATGTTGTATCATGTTTCTTACGAATTTCTTATCTTTTACCACTTGTAAATGTTGAGACTTAACAATCATAGATTATGAACGTACAAAAAATTGTAATATATATAATAAGAAAAAGACATTTTCCTTGCATTTTGCTTTATTTTATTGACTCAGAATGATACTTGAAGTCTTGAAGTACATCGTGATAACTAAGGAATGTATCCGATAAAAGCCATCCCAATCCATATCTAATAGAAAGTTTCTCAAAGTACAAGATAGAGAAGATACGAAACAGGGAGGACAGTAAGCTCGTGGTTCGCTACTAAAGCATATCATAAGAAAATCCTGAAAATGTACGTAAAACGAATGGCAATGTTGGATGAGCAAGAGAATCGGTTCATTCAATAATGTCACTGTTGCTTGCGCGCGTCTCATTGATACCGGAATCCCGTGGAGGAAACACGAGATTCGTTTGCTCCGGTTGACGTTCGATGGCCGATGCGAAATCGACGGTGCGATCGGAGCAAGTCAATGAGACTCGATAGATCGTGTCCTCCGCGTATGATGCGACCAGACGTCACGTTGAAAGCCGTGTGCCATTGGTCGAGATGCTGACAAGCCCCCGTCAAGCCTCTGTACTTCTGACTCACGTGCGTTTATCTGTCGTCGAACTAAAATGTCCGTGGGCGAAGCCTCAACACACTCGACGCCGAATAAACAACGAACGTTATCATCGATCGACATGGTTCGATCAATATGTTCCGTAGATCGAACACAGAGATCGACCTGGGTCGATCGAGTCACCGTAAAATTAAACGAAACAGGCTCAAAGCAGTTTTACTGCGGTGATTTTTAACCGCTGAATTAACTATCAAAGGTGATTGTGCTTGTATCGAAGAAGGTTAATTAAGAAAAAGAGAATATTATGGTATATAAATAAAAAATAAATCTTAATAAATTACTAGCATGTACGAGTTTGAATAGTTTCGATTTTTTTTGTACAGTGTTGTCGCACACGATATTTATATTTTGGAATTAATTTTAATCCAAGTTGAAGTATTATGAGAATTTTTATTTTAATACGCTTCTAAGCCCTGACGTAAAAGTAGAGTTCGATTAGTCACGAAATTTTGACAAGAATTTCTGTATCTCTTCGCAATAACGCGAAAGAATGAAATTTATCGCGTAAAATTTTTTAGAATGAATATATCTGTATGCGAGGGAAAATATATTCTATCAACTCGCTACATGTATATTGTTTCTGATAGAGAGATCTTCCTAGGTCAATGACATTGAACTTTGAAAAAGGATCGAGGTTACTTGATCTGAAACAGTCACGAATAACGATTTTAATAGAATTGTTACGACTGTTTCATTTCTCTAAATTCGATCCGGTAACTCGGTACGCTTGATCTTTCCTTTACGAGCACACAAATGCTCTACCGACGTCATCATTTTTCTGGCTTGCAATCAGTGTTTGACTAATGCTTTGCAGGGAGTGATTGACGGAAATATACGTTGGAAAACACGTTGGAATAATACCGATGTATAACTTTCATTTAATTCAATGAAGTTTAAGCTAGCAATTCTTCAAATTTCTAAATTTTTTAATTTTTTCGATCAAAATCTAAATGAAAAATCCAAAAAATATTAATTTTTCTTTAGAATAATTATGACACTATAAAGGTCAAATACAAAACTGATTCTAAAATGAAAAAATTGTTTACGTTATACGAGACAGACTGAAAATAATTAAACATTAAAATTTGTCTTATGATATAATTTTCTAGAATCGACGAGTATAGGTTTCATGAAAATAATACAAGTCGAACGATATTGGAAATCTAAGAAGAAGCAAATATTTTTGCAGCATTCAATCACTGATTAAACCATTGTAACGTTCGGTAAATATAAGTCGATAATTCCACATGCGTAACAATACAGCGATCAATATGTAATGCAACATAGTCATACAAGGCATACAAGAGCTGTTTACTTGATAATGACGAAAATACACGATTTTCATGAAAATACATGTTCCATCTATTCAGAACAAAACTACGAAAAATATTCTCCTAATTGCAGATCTATAAAGCTTCGAACTATCAATGATCAAACTTTGTGATTCGATCACGGGATGATTTCCAAAGTGTGGAAGAAGCGTGTCATACAATTTACCAAACATTCGAAGATATAAATAAAAATATTCTCTAAAAATACAAAAGAGTAAAAGAAAACATTGCGCTCCTAGTTCATGTTTCTCCAAACATCGCCATTTTTGATCTCCAAAGAACGAGGAATAAAATACACTTTTAATTTCACAAACAGTCCAGGATATAAATAACAAAAGTTCCATGAAATGACAGAAATGTCGCGTTCCTAATTACACCTATATATTAACAAACTATTATTTGTAATCTCCAAAAAACGAAGACTAAGGCATTCGTTCGATTCATCAAAAGTTAGAAAATACAAATTACAAAAATTCTTCAAGACCACGAGATATATCATGCTGCTAATTTCATCCTCCGAAAACCGTAAACTCACAGACTTGCAAACTGTACCAATGAACGAATAACCTTCGACGATAATCAATCCCACCGAAACATGTCCAAACACCAAAGACAAACATCGCGTACTTTTTTTCCTCGAATTTTATCAACTGGTAGTTCGAAATTAACCCCATGAACGATCTTCGAATCGACCAACGAAACAGAAGAAACGCAGATGTCCCCACCCGCGCTCCGCCAGCTACTAGCTCAGCCTATATAAACCCGCGGCATCTCGCAAGTCTCTTCATTCTATACGAGGCGTCAGTCTATGTATAAAGTCGGAAGTATCGTGGTATACGGATTGTTAATACCGTGGAAAATATCATTCAACAACGAACTGCGAGATAGCACGCGTGCATTTGTTTGAATCCACTAGGCAGACAACGCTTAGGTAAACCGAATTAAAGTCGCTTCGACGAGGACACGAAGCGTTCCTTGAGCTACCAGAGCCGAGATCCTTTGCTGCCTAGGTTCTGGTCAGGGTCAGTGCGCGGGACCATCCCGCCTCGAGAGATTTATCGAACATCGTTGCAGCTAGTCCAAATTATTTTCGAATTGAAAATAATTAGAGCTTCTGTAAATTTGCACCTGGAAAAACGAAGAGAATAAATCAATAGAGAGGAAGCTTTCTTCAAGGAGGAATCGTCTCGTTTCTGTTCATCATCGTTTCGACAGACAGGCGACAGCCTTCGCATCTTCTCTTTTGCAACATTTCGAAGAATTCGTCTACACGACAGGATGAAACTAGCACTCTTAGTGATTCTGCTGGCGGTCCTGTATACCGTCAACTATTCCAATAGTGCTGCAGTCAGATCGGAGGTAAGATATATACGTATATGATATTTTAATAAGCGGGTCTGTTGGAATGAAAATCGATGATCAAGGGAGTAGATAGAAAATGCTGAGAACTCTGATCATTGATCATTTTGCTTCTCGGTCTGTGCATGGAATTTTCTACTGCACTGGAGAAATTTTACCAATTTCCGATACTCGAACACCTGCTATCAAGATTCGAAGTGAATTCACACGTGCTAGATTTGAATGAATAATTATCAGAAAAGCTAAATAGCAACATATTCGAAACTATTTCCTTTTAATGTAGTTATGATCTTTAATGAAAGCTTATGAATAAAAGAACGCGTCTTAATAACTAGCTAAAACGAAGACAATGGCGTTGTAATTTAATCCTAATTAATTTCAATTTAAATGATTTGCAATGAAATAATTCTTGAAATAAAAAAGTACCATCTTTCAATATCGAAAGAAATATTTTCAAAATTTGTCAAGTTGAATATTGATTCGAAAACGAAAAAGGATCACACATAACGTTATTGAAAACTGTTGAATAGTAAATTTAATGGCACTACCGATAATTTTTCATTTTTGGACAGGTAAATCGTAAGTGTGAACATTATCGTAAGATTGTAATTGTATTTCGTTAAATGCATGATAAAGCGATGCGTATAAGACTCAACTCCAACGTTTTTCTTTTTAAAATGAAATCGATAGCATTGACCCCTACTGCGCCGATAATTTCATGCGTAACGCGTAAAAGATAATCGCAAAACAATTTCGCTATCTTTTTACGTATTTCTTATAAATAATCGTGAACTACTCCAAGTTGATCTACAAACTCTGATCTACCATAGATTACAGTATTTCTTATGTTGCTTTTATATAATACATTCATAATTATTATTGTTATTATTATTCTATTATATAATGTATTATATTTACAGTTATTATTAGTACAATTATTTCCAATATATTTATTAATATAAATTATATACAAGAAAGTATAAAAGTAAACCGTAATTTTAAATCAATCTATATTAAAATTATTCTATGGAAGATTTAAAAACTTTCCGCGTGTATTTTCCTTACATGTAGTATACAGTATACATGATTTTTTAGATACCGTACAATTTTCTAAAATTCGAATTTATAGAATTAATAATTTTTCAATTATTTCTACTACATTTGTCGTAAATTTTGTGCGAGAAAACCTGGAGTTTGTAACATTTGATGTGTTATTATTTTGCAGGAATTCGCTGAACAGTTGCGCAGGATTGTCCATGAAATGCACCCCGATAACCTAAGAACACAGAGAGCAACCGAGAGCGGAAATGACGACCGTCCGAAACGGAATTGTTACGATACACCCTGCGGATGGAATACATACAATCCTGTCACTCGGCGAGGCACGATTTTCATGCCGAATACGTAAGTTAAAATTATACACGCATGATGCTCAAGATAATTACTGATATCGTAATTATCAAGTAAACATTTTTACGAAAATTGTACATCGCAATTTTTTTCCCTTCGATAATTTCTTCTATCATTACGTACGATTATATAAGAATCGTCTTATTGTATTGTATAATTTCCATTAATATATTCGTTCGTTTAATTATTCATATAACTGTTTATTTAATATATTAACATATTCGTGAAATATTTATAAAGCGTAAACAAGCAGCAACTTAATTACGGAAAATCGAACGATTAATATTCGATGTATATTATTACTCATGAATTAGCGAAATGTATTCAAAATGGGTCTTTATGAATGAACTATGCTAATATGTAATAACCCTGCAAGATAAAAAGTAGTAACAAACATTCTTATCATCTATCAACAGTGCACAATGAATGCTTAATCTCGTTCGCAGTTTTATTATTGTACGAGTAATCGACGTTTCACATAAAGTTATTATTCCAATTAATTCAGATGCAAATTATAAGTATGTAATTGGGCACTCTTACCATTCATGAAACGTTACAAAATTCAGTATTACTACTCTCATAAACTGTTCATTTACGCTATTTAATAATTATCGAAATAAAATTAATAACGATCCAACAAAGATTTAATAATTATAAAAATGTTACTAAAAATATTTTATAAACAAAACTTTACAGTTACAAATTTACTTTAATTTTATTTAATTTCATTAAATTTATTTTAATTCAATTAAAATTGAATAAATATACGAAAAAGAATATTAAAAATATTTCATAGAAAAAGTTTTATAATTACAAAAACTTCAAAATAAATGAATTATATTATTTGAGTATCTCAATATAAAAATATTTTTTGTTCTTTTGTTAGATGTAAGTGTCCTGACGACACGTACAGGTGTGTGCGTACAGGCGAAAACGTATCCATGAGTGCGTACGTATATCACTGTCGTCAAAATACGACATCGGACGATATTGAAGGCGAAACGTCTGAAGATATGGATTATCTTAGTTAAGAAAGATGCAGACATACCTGAATGACAAACGCCTTTTCGAACAACCGTTGTTATGGTGTTGTCACCGTCCTGGTCACTGTGTCACCATCGAACGAAGCGATTCTCCGTTCTCTCCTCCAAGGAATATTCGACACTCAAATTAAATACTACATACGGACTACATACGGATACGTAAATCTACAAAAGAAAACGTCACGCTGTCACAATATATTCGCGTCAAATAATTCTATACGTCAAAAATCGGCATTTTGCTGTCTAACGAGACGACACTTGTGTATAAGATACAGCGGGAAGAAAATCAAATACCGGTTCGATATTTGAAATTAAATATGGCCGCGATATTATTTCGATAATCGAAATTACCGACAAACTAGGATAAGGAGTTATTCAACAATTCTTCAATCTCAAAACATAAATCGACATAACCGTATCGGTCTAATTTGAAGATTTCTAACGAATTTGTAGTATTTATAGATAAATAACATAAAAATCGGATAAGTTTGTTTAGATGTAGTAAACGGAATATCGGTTTACCGGCGCGTGAATGTTAGAATAGACTTTCAGTATAAAATAACATTTTAATTATAAACTAACACGTTTATAAGATATTTTTATGCACAAGTTTCCCTAAGATGATCATTTACGAGATTTTGATGATTCTCGCAAGAAACGTTGTTAAAAATTAGTAATTTTACCTTAATTACACGGAACAAATCTTCGAACGACGCACCAACGTCGCTTGTGAACCGTAGACTGCGCGCGCATATTCCGCGTCGCTATAAGCAAGATCTCTCGCAATAACGCCATTTTCAAACTCATTTAGCTTCTACTACACTGTAAATTTGAATTTCGTTACAAATCTTTAAAACAAAAATGATGAATATAGAAGTGTTGTGTAATTCTGATGTAAAACAAATAACAAAGGGGGAAATTAAACTGCTATCCTTCGAAATAGACAAGACGCACGGAACACAAAGCCGTAAGTTAATCGCAGTTTTTCTTCAAATTACTCATATAGAAAATTCATCATAAGGTAATCAAGCGATAATTAACATACATCAATATTTTATGATTTTTAATAATAAGTTTCATTATACTTTCTTGGCATAAAATAATAGAAAGTACGTAATGAAATCCTTTCAGACCTGATTGATCTTATGGAAATAAGTTATTAACGATGAATTTTAATAATCTATACAAAAATATCTGATTTGTAAAAAAGCTACTTAATTTTTTGAAAAATGGATAAGATCGGGTCTGAGAAGATTCAAGTTTGTATCAAACTTTAATAAGATCCAAACTTCGTATTCGTAATTTTATTCTTAAGCTACGATGCTTACCAGAAGTAAGCAAACTTTTATTTGAAATTTTGAAATATTCGGAAGCCTCGTCTTTGTCTACTTTTTGTAAAATTGTATTTATTTACGTCATCCAGTACTCATGGTTATTATGAAAACATATCTTTCATTTATCATAATTTGATCCATAAAAGAATAAAACGAATACGAAACTTTAATATTTTCATCGGTAACCATGAAGTTGTCGAGAATCGATTTTTTTAATCGAATACAAATCTCGGCGATTCGATGTACTGATTTCTATTCGAATTTCAAAATACCAGTTACGAATAAGAACGAATTTATTTTTTACCGAACCTCATTGGCCATTAACAATGAATAATGTAATTATTTTTAAGTTAATGAACACCTTAGAAGTACTCAAGGTGGTGTAAAATTAGCAAGGATAGGTTACAGTATTTCGATAAGGAACAATCCACAATTTTGTACTTAAAGGGAAAAATTACTTCGAATCTTTTTTGTATATCATTATCGACTATTTATAACGTGCAATAGTAACATATAGTTGATGAAAGAAATGCAACAGTTTAGGTTACGATCTCGTTATGTTTCTTGCATCGACTATAATTATATCGTTCGATTATTATAAACGTCATATTCGAGTTTTTACTTAAAAACCAAAGAGATTCTTACTTCAATTATTTTCCATCCGATCGACTTTTTACATTTCATAGATATATTACACCGTCTTGTGATTGCTTTGCAACAATCTCGAATATTATTATCGAGATAAAATAAAGCCGAGATGATGATAGATCATCTTGTTTCTTGTTTTCAATTGTGTCGAAATAGATATACATGAAAGGATAAAATAGAAAAATAATTATATAGAACAATTTGTCTACACGTTTGCAATATCAATCGTATTGTAAGTTTGTTGAAAAATTAGATAATTTGATCCTTTATATGTAACGCCCAATTCATCTAGAAAATGTTGGTTTTCTTGATACAGAAAATACATAAAAATTATTTGGATGAATTAATAATTTCGAATACCCTTACTGTTTCAAGAAAACGTGTAGAAAATAATACAGACAATGTATTCGTATGCAGTATTTCACTTAATATTTAATACACAGGAAGAGTAAATTATCTATAGTTGTACGACGATTACCAATGTTATCATTTTTAATAAAAATAAGTAATGTTGCTGGAAATATTGTTTTATATCCATCCTTCTTCCCACATTAATTATCACTTACCTCAATTCTTAGTTGTTAAGAAATAAGGGCAAGTTAATTCTGGATTATGACCTGAAAATAACATAGCGAATCAAATAAAACAGCCATAATATTAATGATTTATTAATATTAATAATGATTTGTGCAAAATATATCAACATTAAATTATTATCTCGAGTAATAAAATTGCCTGTACATTCACTTTTGATACATGGACATACACTTTTAAAATTAGCAATTTCTCGATAAAATACACTATCATCATTCATCAATAGTCACAAGTAGTCGAGCATCGGAAGACCGGGTCTCTCTTTTCTTTGTTCACCTTTCATAAGATACACAGTTTACTATATAACTGTAATATACGCATAACCGCCGAACAGCACAGTGCGTCTGTGTTTATATACTTGGTTGTGTAAATGTATGTAAAATGGTATTTTTCCAAAATTATCCACGAAAACAGAGATGCTAAGATTTCAATTAAATCTGTATAATTACAATAAAAATGTATTCAATCCAAAATTTATGCATACATTATTACTAGATTTTAAACGTCATTTTCTGTTTCAATGATTGGAACAAAACCAATTTGCCTTTTTCAATTATTATAAACAGTCTGAATCTTGCAAAGGTATTATGTGCTTCTTTTCTTTCACCGCGCACGATTTTCTACATTCAATTTCGTATTATCCTTTCTTCTTTTCTGGTGAAAGTTTAAAACATTGAAAATTTAACACTGTGATTGATATCGACAAGATAAAAGATGATTTATAGATTTTTAACAAGTTCAATACGTGTGTGTTTCGTATATCAATATACAAGTAAAAGAATTGGTAAAAAAATACATACTTAAGAATAACGTAAAATAATATCTATAACCATATATGTATCTCGTGCGTGGTGAGTCAATACCTCTCAACGTCTTTCAATAAACGCCGTATTCTAATGTTGTCAACAGCTTTGCACTGTACAGGAACACCATCATACTTTAATATTGTACATTTTCTATCGAATAGCCTAAAGATCAGGTAAAAAATAAGGCCTAGTATTTTTTCGTTTCATATGTATATATACATATATATACATACATATGCATGTATGTACATATATATGCTCTCAGTTATCGCATATCCATACATACATGCACATACATCTGTACAAGCATGTATTTATACGTACAGTTTTATGTATACCGAATTCAAGGGAACGAAAACTTCAATCGCGACATTCGTAAGAAAAATAAGAGAAGTAAGTTATTAAAAACTTCGAATGAAAGATATTTTACATACATGTATATAAAGTTATTATTCAAAAAAAAGTATACAGCTTTATTGTAACCCAATCTTTCGTTACGTTCCAGTTATAAATAGACAGTCGTGAATTAAATAATGTAACATACTACGAATCGAAATTTTAATTTCTTTTAATCACTAACGATATTCAATGTTTTAATGACAATTGTGTAAGTCTATAAAAATAAAATACTTAATAAAATAAAATTGGCTGAATCTGCAATATGCTTATAAACAACAATTATATTATCATAGTCTTCCTAAATATTTAAGATATTACATAAAGTATCAAAAGTTTTACCATTATTTTTTTCTCTTATGTAAAACCTTACCTGGAAAATCTATATCTAGTTTTATCGAAAAGTACTCGATTTTCAGAAATGAAACAATACGTTTAATTATCTTGTATTACCTGATCACAAGCTTAACTTTAATACAATTAGAAATATCGCTCATTATAACTGATCCTCTTTCTTAACATTTGATTCGATAGTTAATTTAGTACTTTACGTTGAAGGAATGCTCAAAGCTAAACCCTTAGACAAACAACAACTTCAACAAGTCAGCGATATTTCAATTTGCATCAAATTTTCCATACCTGTACAGTTGAAGAATCAAATTTAGTTAAAAATTGTATGCAATAAGTTTAGTACACAATGTATAGACTCATTTAGATTCATTTGTAATCTACAATACTTTCTTTCCTTAACGACCACTTCTACACCTTCTTCGTTCGCGATAAACTTCGTTGGCAAAATAAGACGTTCTCTCGTTGTACGATATAGTTCAAGAAGTTCAAGATCAGTCTCGATTTTGCCTTCGATGTAACCCTCTCTTAAGTATTAATTTCTTTTTGTAACAGAAAATATGAATGTGAGACTATCGAAACGAGTTCACAGTATTATCAATATGCTGTCAGAGAATAGTAAAGAAATGATAAGAGACGTGTGATTATACACTTGGTTCCGTCAGAGGATCGGGTTGCAAGCGTTCCACTCGATAACGATTGTATTGTCGATAAGGCGTTCTCGTTTGATCATTGTCCGTGATCACTCGTGTTTTATGAGGAATTAAGTTTTCATAACGTCCCATCAACCAATCCTGACATAATCGGTGTTGAACATCTGCGACATTCTTGGATACCCAAGCCGCCAGCCATTGATGGAACTTTGAATTCAAGTGTTTTGTAACAGCTGGATGACACTGTTGAAAAAGCAACTAATTAATAAATATCATGAGTATCGTTAATTTAAAAAAAAAATAAGACAAATTTTTAATCGTAGAACATACCTCCCTGGCACGACTGAAAGAATTTTGTTTATACAGGAATGCTTCCTTACTAGCAATATAAAGCATTTGGTAACTATTGGGATTAAATCTACACTGGGTTTCATCGGAATTGATAATGTCAGATGTATCCCCAGAATCTGCTAATCTTAAACCAGGAGGTCGCTTTAGAAGCGCATCCACAGAATCCAGTGATTTTTCTTTGTCAGTTGATCTAAAGAAAGATAGAAAGGGAAGGCATTCAAATATTATATCATATCAACAGAGTTATGATTTTAATTATAAAGAGATTTAAATGATACTTACCCTGCTGCTTTATCTGGTTGATTGGTGTTAGGCACTGATGCTGACATCATTCTTGCAGCTTTTTTCCTCCACTGTCTAATATTACGGTAAAGAAATACAGGCTTACGTCCTGCCAAGATTCTGCCTAAAGAACTCCAACCATTTCCATCCATCTACAACAATCATTTCATGTTAACTTTTTTAACAGGTACAGCTTAATACATGTATACATACAATTTTAATGATATCATTCATTGTATTATTATGAGTAATTAGTACTAAGTTTAACATACTTAAGTTAAGAGCTCTTATTACAGCACAATTGCAAAATAATTTATTACAATATTTCACACCTCGTACTAAATTACAAACATTCCTCTTGTATAGAGCTTACTCTCTTTCTAAAAGTAATAAAATGTTTTAAGTAAAAATAATAAACTACGGCAAAATACAGAAACAAATGAAAGATATATAAAAATAATCAATTTTCTATATACAAAAGAAAAACGAAATTTTCTTAAGGGTACTCGTTCAAAAGGAATTTAAATTTTTTTATGCTATCTTCATTTTTTGTAAGTAAGTTATATGTCATTATGTGATTGTCATTATACACTGACACGTACTGAATCGCATACGCATCAATAAATAACTATACTCTACAAATAAAATTTATTAACAATTAACTTGGGAAAACGTGGATACATAAAAGGATGTTCTTTAAAGAACGTACAAAAAGATTTAACGGTTTTCGGGGGTTTATGCATGAAAAAGAGCAATAAGCGAAAACAAACCACATTCAAAATATCTTGTAATCTGTTGTTTTACTATTTTTTAGCATGTTACTGATACTGTATAAATGACTAGGAATAAGTAACAATTCTTACGTGTTAACAGTACTTTATAATGAAATTATTAATTGTAGTTCAGAAATATTCATTCATAAATTTATCATTATATAATAACAATATGTAACAGCAACTATATTGAGTCTTAGTACCAATAATACTTAAAAATAATAAAACAAATTTGTCCAATAATTTTGTGTAAGCAAAATGAAATCAATTAAACGAACACGAGATGAAATGAAAGAAAATGAGCTTAAAGTAACATTTTCAGGTCAATTTTCAATCCATGTACATTCACAGACGACCAGTGAACTTTTTCAATCGAAAGCATAACAAAAAAGGCGTGGTATTGATATGATTCGAATGAAATTCTAACTTATATGGCGGCTTTACTATTTTAAAATACAAATGTGTTAGAAAAGAGATATATTACTCTTAATATACATATGTGTATACATATATATACGTATATATTGTATATATACATATATATATATATATGTGTATGTGTGTGTATATTTATCACCATTTAATGTTCAGCACACATGATATAATATTGAAATAATAAAACAGAACAACAAATCGAAGCTAAATGAGAAAAAATATGTAAAATAAAAATCATATAAGGACAAACATAAAAATTTTAATATCTGAAATTAAATATCTCTCTGTATGATTACTAAGTATTTAAATATAGTATTATGGAATATTCATTTTGCATTGTTTTTTGTCTCGTTTCATTCGTAAAAGCACAGGCAAAGAATTCTTTTATCTTTCTTTGTCGTCACAAAAAATTAATATCATCGGAGAATCAAAGTAATAAATTTAGTGGTACAAAATGATGTTAGACAATAATGTTTAAAAGCATTGTTCATGTATTTCAATATCTCTCTTCTATACAATATTATTGTTTATCTATTATTATATGTATATTCGTTTCATATACAGATTACAGTTACAAAATATATATATATATATGTCTTATATATATATAGAGTTTAAAATTCACTGCATAAAGTGAAAACGGAGATATGAGCTTATAACAATCACATAAAATCTGTCTGCACATACGACCTCATAGTCTCAATGAAACTATATTACAAATGTCATAGTAACGTTTAAATCAGATCATTTGTGGCAACAATTACATATATATGTGTATATATATACATATATATGTGTGTGTAGGTATATACATATATATATGTATATATATCGTTTAAATTAATTTAAATTTGTGCCACGTTATCTAATAAAAACGTATTGAACTGTTAAATAAACGAAAAATATATAAATACACGTACATGATACGTGTAGATTTTCTCTCTCTATATATATAATAGCGCTTAAAATTCCATGATGCAGAGCCTTGTCAGGAAATGCATGTTTTACATTTTGTACAAAATACGAAGATATCATTCAATGAGGAAACAACGTTGCGAACACTGCATCTGAAAATCCACTTTGCGTCATAAACGTATTTGTATAACTGTACAGAATACTATGGCAAAGAAAACTAAGAAATAGTACCTGTTTTTCCATAAAATATACAAAACGTAGATTTTTTTATCTCGACGTCAAACAATAATAATAATAAAATTAGCAACGTATTTCTAAGTAGTTGTTTGATTTCAAAAAAGATATCCTAAACGCGACAAAACATTAAAAGCACATTTTTTAATAACGAAATCTGATAACTCGTCGAAACCTAGGAAAGAACAAAGAACGATTCGATAAAAATTACTCTTCCGACATTAAAACTTAATGCTTGATGCTAGCTAACTTTTAATAACTAACAATTTTTATAGTCTGCACTGTAAAAAATTATTAAGGACCTTCGATAGAATTATACCATTTCCACGAGAAGAATGTAATTACACAGAATGAAAGTTCACTAGAGTACCAAAGAAACAAAAAAAAGGGGTAAAAGTAATGGACCTTCTCAATGGAAAAAGCAACAGCAGAAACCGAGAGAGTTAAAGCTGTGAAACCTTTGGCAGATATTCGAAATTAGTTCGTGGGATATCAACGCTTCATACTGTTACGTTCCTTTCAGTTGGAGCTATGAATTAATGAAAAGATACAAGTGATTTTCTATTTACATGCTATGCCATATAATCTTTGCTTCACTACTTATACATTAATATGTACATAGCAAAGAATTATCATACACCTGCATTTCACAGTGGCGCAACAGTTAAGCCAGGAACACACTTGGTCCACGCCAATAATAACGCTACTTCCAGTTTCTCTTTTTAATGTTCAAGCTAGAATCAATGCATACTATGATCTTACATATCACACTACACCTTTTAAATCAAACGAATCTAATTCGAAGAATGCAATATAACACGTCGAACTGTGTGGCGTTCGCGTAATTGAAAATCTTCTAAATAGGTTGGTATACCCTAACCTAATGCCTAAAAATTATACAATTTTAATACTTCGTTAACATACCCTAATTTAATAGTACGGAAATTTCCCAAGCTTTTTTCGTTAATATCCGTAAGGAATCATAACACACGCAACCTTTGGAAATCCAATGTTCCAAAAATGTCCAAAACGTTATTTTATCATATAATACACCTTCTCTCAGCATGCGTATCTTTTCTTTTATCTTTATCTACTTTGTGAACTCGATAGTTACTCTGCCATAATTAGAAGTTTCGTAGTAATAAATTGAAAGTTGGAGCGATCAAAAGACAGAAAAAGCCACGATTACCCTGCACAATGTGATGTGGCGTGGAAGTAATGTGTTCACGAGTCAATATCCATATTTCCTTCCCAAAGGCTTCACTAATGTTCGAATGTATGATAGCGAAATGGTGAAATTTTACAAATTAGTAGATGCATAGTATCTCTACCAGTCGACCAAGTTGCGTATCAAAACATATGTACAAATTTATATCAAATATTTACATATTTCTTTTTAAATTCTATCTCGATAATAAATTCTAGAAATTATGATCTTATCTAGTTTATAATAATAGTAAGATGAAAATGAACTAAACTTTAAGAATTGACCGATATCAAATGTTATGTTCTTTTTTTCTTTTATGCTAATATTTTACATTCATTTATGGCACTGCTCGGATGACTTCATTTGTGTATGCCGTGTCCCCTTGATGTTTCTTTTCATCATTTTTGTACATTTGCAAAATGAGTTAAATGCTCGTTAATATCTTTCATCTCGTAACTATACTTCTGCTGTAACTAGTTAATTTTATCTTTCCTTCTCTAAAGAAACTTGAAGTAGACAATTACGGAGACAGTACGATAAAGCGATTTAATTGTATATGTGAAAATTTTCCTTGTTTGTTTCGTTGACCGATTCTTTTCAAGTGAGAGATTCACGGGAGAATCATGTTTTCAACATGAAAGCAAATTAATGAATTTAGTACGTACTCTTATTCCTTTTATAAGCTTTTGAAGCTTTATACAATCATTTATAATATTTTTATTATTATATAACAAACAAAAACAACAAACACAAATAAAATGAAGTTATTAGATAACCACATTATTAGATAAAATATAAAATAAAATTTAAAAACAACCGAAACTTGGAATCTTTTTTGTACGTAAATGTAAATATCGCGCACTTCCCTCCCTTTTATCGAACGCACGAACTTCCTTTCGACCCTAAATAAAAAGTAAAAAAGATATCACCGGATGAAAGAATAAACCCTTGCATAGAAACTCGCATGGATAGACAAAACTTATTTACGCCGTAAAAAACGAGGAAGCAAAGCAGTGACTCGTGTGGAGCAGTATACTTCTAAATGCCTTCGATAAATCTTCGCGTTTGAAAATTTGGAAAAATTACTATTGAGATATCGTTGTTTCACTATAAATCGATATTTAAAATATAGAAATATAATTTGTAATTTGTGGTTTTTCGCATAACATGTAATGGTATTGCAATGCACTAATAGTGCGAATATATAGAATAAAGAATGGGGATTCGTAGTGCACTATACTCTCTTTTTCTATTTTTCTCTTATCTTTCTCTTTACTTAATTTACAGCACCACAATGGACGCGCTCAGATGAAAATCATATCTCTCTTATCTCTTTAAACGTTACGAAAATAAATATATGACTTTCCATACTTTTTCTTTTATTTTAGCATTTAAAAGAATATTAGTTCATTCTGCTTATATGTATACAAAGTTCTGCAACTTCTATATAATGACAAGCATGAACCAGTGTTCTGACCCCATTCGCGTGATAAAGCATTGGTGATAGCAGACCGTATATGGCTACGTAGCTTCCTCGTATTAGCAAACAACCGATATTATATGCTACGATGTTCATTCCTAAAATATTTTCTACTTCTTTTTTGATATCTTTCTTTAAGGAAGTCAACAATGATTCTCTTGAAGACCGAGTTTTTTTTGGAAAGGCGTCCGACTGCGAGATCAAACGTTTCACACACGAATACCTCTGGTATAATTTTATAGTATGATCACACGAAATAATTAGAAGAAAGTTTTTTTTTTAGTAAGCTTTCGTTCTTTGGGACACTAGTTGTACACTGAATGACAACAGTACAACTTCCAATCACAGACATCAAATACGAATGAATGTAAACTTCAACGTTGGCAATGATTATGAAAAGGGATGTGGATCCTATACCTTCTTGCTAATGTCAGTGTTCTTGCGCTTTCTGCCCCTCCCCCCCCTTGCTGCCTGGTCGTTACTCACAGGATGATTGGTTGTTGGCTCATTGTCTGTTAAGGTAGGGGTGTCTTTCGGGCTAGTCTGACCAGCTGGAGCAGAAAACCTCTCAACATATGTAGACCACTTTTCAGATACCGTAACTCCTTCCCTTTCTCTTTCCCTACAACTGTTGTCCATCGCTTCATCACCTTCCGTATCCAACAATTCCATTGTTATTTTACAGTCTTTCTTATACTGCAACAATAAAATGTTTTACATGTAAAAAGCGTTTCGTTTAATTTACGAAAAAGTAATATTTTTTTATTCATAATTTGTTCGTATTCGTAGGATATTACCAGCTGTAATTAAGAGATACATTAACATATGGTTAATGTTCATGAATCAAATAGAATATTTTAGTATTTTTAACATATATAACAGTGAATTATAAGCTTCTAAAATAAATGGTAGCAATAGCTTTGTCATTCGCAAAATAAGTATTCTGAAAAATCGAAACTTACAATGTATATTTTAAAACAATTCTCATCCGCCATAGCCTTTTCAGCTTTACGCTGATACGACATCTCTGCACCGAGTCTCATGTACGCTGTAGCACATAAACCACCTGCACCACTACTTTCTTTCGGTTGTCGTTGCTCTCGCTGGAATAATTCCATACACTGCTGGCATATAAGATCCGAGACCAAATGCTGTAACTAAAAATTTTATATTTTTGTTTTAGAATCCTGCTATAATTATAAAATTATAGTAATTTAAAAATTTTTTAAATCTAATATGCATATACTTACTTGTCTCACAGCGTATGTTACAACCTTATCTAACGTAAAAGCGATATATGCGTGAATACCGAACATTTCTCGTAAGGTATCCTCATATGCAGTACTTTCCATATTACCGTCTAGCACATTCTTAACCATATCCAAAAATGCAGGATAGTAATCCTCAATTTCAATTTCATCTATATCAAACATATTAAGAATATTACATTAAAATGAACTATATTTTTTTCGTACAAACAAAACTACGTTTTACACTTACTTTTAGGTTTCAACCGTAATGCGACAGCTGTGCTCTCTTTACGCTGCTGTTTGTACCGTGATTCCTCTTCAGCAAGAGCCACAGCCCGGTCGTACATTTTTGTTAATCTTTCACATAATATATGGTGTAACCTTAAAAAAAGGTACCAATTGTTGCTACCCATGAAGAGCGTGTACGCTTCTTCAGGATCATCTGACATCGCATGGATCGGTACTTTGATATCAGGTTCGGTTTTAATAGACGTGGAAGACGGAATCGGAGATACCGGCGCCTTATTCCTATTTGCTTGGAGGCCACCACCACCCAACGGAGAGGTATTCATCGTTACTGACTGAGAATTACTACACGCTGCTACATTGATATCTTCTTTCTCATCTGTAACAGCGATACTTGTATAAAATAAATTGCTTTGATTACAAAATAGTAATAATTTATCAAATTTAATGCATACCGTCTTCATCCCTTTCATCGTCACTTAGTTCCTGGCGTGGATGGAAGAAAAGATCAGGTATAAAATGCTTCAACAAAAGCTTTATTCGTTGCTTGTCTTCCTTGTGGATGGCCGTTTGACGCTTCACATGATGGATAAGAAGATTAGCTGCATCATCTAGGACAGACTTATCTTTGTAAGGTAATACAAGGTGTGGACCGCTATTATTTTGACCATCCCCGCTACCATCGTCTACCTGCTCGTGTCTCTGCAAAATAAATTATTCTTAAATAGTGAGAAGCATAAACTTACCTAGAGGAAAAACAGTTACAAACCTCATCGTATAACGTTTCAATTTCATTAAATAGGCTCTTGGACCTTAGGGCCTTAACATCGTTCTGCTTGAAATTGATACCTTGATGATCCAGAGACTTCAAGTAGTACTTTTCGTTTTGTTCTCTCCAGAGTTTATTGAAACCTTTTTGCGCTTCCCGCCACTCTTCTTCCTTACTCTTTAATCGACGAAGAACTACTGGTACTGCAACTACAGGATTTTTCTTAAGACCATCTATAATGTCAGCCGCCTTATCGCCGTATATCCTCTTCAAGGCTCTCTGATGAATTGTAGGCGAACAACCACCGAGACAATCGTCGAGCTTGAATTTCTGAAGTTCTTCTTGGCTCATTCTACTCATTTTCTTATGGACACCCTCGAGAACTCTGATCGTTGACGCGTTAGTTTCTATTACGCCATCCAACTCAAATCGTTCATCTTCGCAACGATAAATGAATTCCTCGTACTGAGTTTTCCTAAACATTCCAACCCAATAAAAAATAATTCTACTATTCAACAATAAATATCACATAAAGGAGATATAAAAATTACGAACCTGGATGTTACGAATGTACTATCTTCTGACCAAGTCGGGAATGAAACCCATGTATCGTTGAGAACTTCTTTACACAGTTGCGTTCTTCCTGTACACTTTGGTTGAACGTAGGACTTTGGTAATGCACAGTATGATGCCCCTAGACGCTTGCATGCCGTGTAGTCAATTTCCATCGCCAGATCACCTTGCGGTCTCTCTTGATGACTTCGTACAACATTATTTGGTAGCGCTTCAACATTTAAATTGCCACTTGCATTTGTTGCGTTGGTACTAGAAGACTCAGGCAAGTGGCCCAGGAAATCTTTAAACCACCGCAATAGTTCAGGAAAACGACCAAGAAATGGCGTTACTAATTGCACCAACTCAGATTTAGAAACTATCTCTTGATTAAACAAAACCAAACATCTAAGGAAATTTTCGTATACTTCTTGCGATCTCAACGCTTTACGAACCTAAGAATATAATAATACATATTTTTTTATTATGCATTTATTTCATTTTTCCTTTCCTAATAGTATGAAAATAAAAAATTGAAAGTACTAACCTTATCGAAGAAAGCATAATCATTGAGACTGCCATATTTTCCAGCTTCGGCTATGGTAACACATTCACGCATAGACGATACTTTAGGCTTTTTCAGAGGTGGACCATGCTGTATATGGTGAGAGTTTCCAGCTGTTACCGAAGGCGAAAACGACGGACTTCTTTTCAATTGTCCCGTATTGTGACCAAATTTTTGTACGCTATTAATATCTCGTATACCAGATCTATCTCGCTCTCGGTCACGATCTCTATGATCGCGATTTTCGCGTTCTATTGTACTAGTACCGCTCGATTCTCGAAGATCTCTCGAAATATTTCCCGAATTATTATAAGGTGCTTTAGGTCCCAATGGTTTCTTGACAATCGTTGTGTGATCGTTAACTGTAGCAGTCTTGTTACTCTAAAATATTGTCACCAAAACATTAATAAAAAAAAATTTTTTTTAAGTAAAATTCTGTTTTATATTAATTTTATAATACCCATCCTACCAACGAACTCTGTTGATTAGTAGCATCCGGCAAAAATTGTCCAAACTCAGCCAGCAAATCTTCTTGATTTTCAAATAACTTGGCAACTTGGCTATAAACTTCTGCCTCCGTTAAATGTTTTGCCCCACTAGATGCACCAGATCCACTCGTACCACCCATGTGTCCAGATTCTTTTAAATTTCGCTGCTCTTTCTGATAAGTATGCAAAATTTCTAAAAATCTTTTATATTTGTCAGGTTGACCTTGGAATCGATTCTGAAATTATAAACAAATTAAGTTAAAATCTTACATTTCTTATCGCATTCTGTAATTGAATACAAACCTTAATTTTGTTAACATAATTAATCGCATGATTAAACTCAACTGGTTGGCTTTGTTGAGTTTGTCCACTAGTAGGTATACCATCTTGTGCTTGACTCAACGCTTGACTCACAGCCTGAGCTTGAGCTGCACTAACATGTGAATTATTGTATGCCTGTACCGGTGGTGGTGAAGGTGCATGTACTGTCAAACTATTATTCGATATATTATTTGCCAGAGAGTGGTGTATGTTTCCGGTCCTAATTTCAAATAGCATGTAAAATATAAATTATCGATTTATTCCGCAAAAACAGTAAAAACTAATATATAAAATATTGATAATATCCTACCCTTGCATTATCTGCAATACTGGAGGAGCTTTCGCTGGTTGTGTTGGTGGACTTGCAACAGGAGGTGAACCAACATTCACAGTGCAATGATGCTGTGACAAGCTAGTGCAAGTGTGTGTTGCTGTTGGACTTGGCATACTAACTGACACTTGAAATGCATATCCTTGCTCATTTGCTTGCACCTCAATTTTGTACCCAGGTGGGAGAAAGGTATTGAAACCAACAATAAGTTCAGGGTGCCCTTTAAATAAATGGCTCACTCTTGTTATTACTCCTGGTGTATCTATGCTTTGAGACTTAAATTCTTTCATAATATCCAAGAAATCATTATACACCTAAAATTAAACATGTTTATGAAATAAAATATGATTATTGTAACTCAGATAATGTTAATAATGATAGATCTACCTGGGGCTGATCACTGAATTTGTACTTTACTTGATCTAAATAAGATAATGCATCTTCTACTTTTAATCTCTGAAATTGTTGGGAACCACTGCCACCACCTAGGCTTGTGCCTGGTGGGGTAGAAGCTAATGGTGTTACATTGCCAGAATGAACCTATAAGAGGTATAAAGAAATTTTTATACAAAATCTCTTGTTAATTAAAAATATCATATTTTAATAAGAACTGATTTTCAATGTTTTATCCAAAATACAAGCCTTAGACCCATGCTTTTACATACTTATACAGCTATTATTTTCAATAAATCTCGATATCTGTAATTTATTTTAACTTATATACATTGTCGGATATAAACCTTATGCCTTATTGTTGGTTGCTGTTGACTATGGACCTGACTTTGTGTTCCTGGTGTAGGTTGTTGGGAACCCATACTATGGTTACTCCCACCACCTATTCCACCATGTAAACCTCCACCAGTATTTACACTGCTACTGCTACATGTAGAAGTGAGTCCTGCAGATCCACTTCCCTGCACATACAATTGATAATAATTGCACAATCTATAAATCTAATCTTTACAAGTTTGATTATATTCCTGTACATACAAATTGGGAAAAAATGTACATATAGAAGTATAGTGCTGTTATTATCCTCTGATTATCCAATCTTATTATTAATACAAGGTGAAACAATTAGTTGTACAAATCTTATTTGCACAAAAAATTAAATAAAATTTCTTAATTGTATTTTCATCAAATATATACATAAAAATGAAGCGATGTTATCGAACAATAACAATAATGTCGTATATTTATTTTACAAATAAAGATACTCCATAGTAGATAGAGATAGGTTGAGATTTATTAACGTGACAGTTAAAAAATTTTTAAAAACGTAATATGAGAACGTTCAATTCGATAGACCGCTTTTAAGCCGATTAATTTCATTTGCTCCCGCATCGCTCTGTTTTATTATATACCAGTAATACCTGAAAGACTTATGAATAACAATGTTACAAGAAAGAAGAAACATTAAAATATACAATTTTATTTTACTATAAAAAAAAGATTGAAATTATATAAAGCAATTAAAAAATAGTAAAAAGCATAGAAAAATGAAAAAACGATGTAGTTGTTTTGCAGCTCGTTACTGTTGTTATTACAATGTAGATAACACGCACCTTAATGGGGGACGGGGCCGCGGTCGGCACTACAATTGCTCCAGTATATTGCTGTTGAGCTTGGGCAGTTCCAAATTGTATGCTGCCCGGCATTTCTTTCGAAGCAACTGATCGAACTGCTTGGCCAGGTACAACAACGCCTATTCCACTGCTTGAATGGTACTCCAAACTACCTCCTCCGCCACTTCCTGCACTCACTGACGAGTGCTTTAATGTTGCTGCTGCTGGTGATGCTACGTCGTCCAGCCCGCGAACGCGTTTCATCGCAGATCACATTGGAAATGCTACGGATTGAGAAAGATCTTGATCAGAGATCTCCTTTTCATCCCGATATTAATCATATCTTGTTTAACCCTAAAAAGCTGCCATCAAAGGAAATCACACTAACGCATTTTACACTGCATTAATTTTATACGATTTGTCATTTAAATCACGTATCACGAGTGAAATTTAATTTCCTCATAATTATAGCTATCAATAGAAAAGTTAAGAAAAGCAATTAAATATTTTATTACTATTCCATATTGGATAAGAAGTTGTTGTTCCTTGTGGTTATAAATAACATTACGGCGATATTATTATAGGTACACTATGGATTTTTTGTATTTATGGAAAATTTGAAGAATGCATAATACGAGAAAATTTATCAAATATCAGAAGTATAGTGCTTTCTATAATATTTAGTAGATAAAACAATTTTCTATCAGATCCTATTTTCTAAATTACATTCTCAAAAATATTAATCTGCATAAAAACCCACAGTTTATTAATTATAACTAATAACTATGCGTCTTCATATTTTTATGAATGTAATTAAAAAATGAAATTTAGAAAATTTTTTTACTTATTAATAAATAAGATTTTGGATATTTCGTATATGTTCGCATAGTATACATTTCTGTGAATTTTTATAACTTGATATATTTTTAATTATATTCTCAAAAATAACGACAGGACGACAATATTAAAATAAAATTCGCATGGGGTGAGATTTCTCTTATGATAACCTTCAATGGTTAACATCGAACCTATGCGATACACAACCATTGTATTTATCCTCAAAGCTATGATAAAACACGACGCAGCAACTCTTTCGCGGGTATCGTGGCGTTTAGCGCGCCATGAGCAGAAGACAGAAAAGGTGTAGTAGGGTTCGAAAGTGTTCGGTGATGGTATTGTTTCGTTTAAGGTGATAAAATGACGTGATCGACGATGCATCCGCACTACCGTTGACTAACGTCGTAAGTACATAAATACGTAGTACTGCCGTGTAGAAAAAACATTCGATAAATTTGATGTTTCCTTTCTAGATCGATTTAAATTTACACGACGATGTTCGGAATTTTGAAAGCACCGCGCGCTCGATCACCGTGTGACAGAACTTCCGAGGAATCTAAAACAGCGCGAGCACTTTCCCATAACTTCGAACAACATCAAACTTTTTCGCTCCTAAAATAATAGTATAATGAAAAAGGTGAAAATTTCGTCATCATTTCAGTGAAAGGAATGAATATGTAATGGTAAATTAGGAAAATTGCATTGGTATTTATGTTGATTTTTAATACGTCGATCTCAATATGAATATGTTCGAAATTATTTCTCTAGAATAATATAAGAAAGCCGTTAAAAATGTATCACTTAATTTTCTAATTAATTTTTGAAAATTCAAAATTACTATACATTTTCTTGCTCGATTTACAGTTAAAAATAATTGAATTACTCATACTCGTAACTGTTATATATATTGCATAATATAAAATAATTAAAATACACGTGGTTTGCATTTCCATTATATTATTATATTTATGACAATAGTAGGAAATAAATCATACGTTAAATATGAGTATATCCTTTCTGAAATCTACTCCAAGATATATTTAGGTAATATAACCTCACACAAAAATGCAATAAATTTGTTAAGTTTAAAGTCACTAATAAATTTGGGGTGAAAGAAATTTTTCTTCCAATGGATATTGATGTTTACTATTAAGAACTACTACCTTTTGTAATCTATTGTTTTATTTATTGAATTTAGTAATCATTTATTACTGTTATATATTTTGACCTGGCACGCTGTCATGTATATCCCTTATACTTTACACTTCTCGGTCAATGTAGACATTCGAAGAGTAAAAGTAAATTATAAAAGTGGGAATAGATAAAATATTTTATGAATGTACTTTTTATGTGCTAAGAAGATATTCCTGCAAGATTATTCACAGCTACACAGAAATATTTCGTTGTGCTATTATATATCACTCGAATCTATAATTAGTTTTTTATCAATAACAAAATGTAGCTATAAAGGATTTATGTCCTCTTCGCATACGCTTTGATATTTGCAGTTCTAGAAGCACAACTGCGTTTCTTCGCTCATTATTTTATTCTCATTTGTCAAAACTAACAAATTTCTTTCTTTCTAAGTTTTACATCTTTCTAGAATAAAAGCAAGAAAACGAGCGTAGAAACCAACAACGAAACAAGACAATTTTAATTCACATATTCAGTAATGTAACATATTATAAAACATATTACTGTAAATTTCCTTGGTATAATAAAGTAAAAGAATGTAATATCGGTCTAATCCTACTGACATCGGGTTACAAAATAAGATGTAAATTTTCCTGATCGGAAGAAAGTTGCACTGAAACACAAAAGTGTGTTATAAAAATAATTATAACCTAGTGCTTCTATAGAACACAGTCTACATCCACATAGTAGTTTATGATGACCTTGCATGGATATAGAAATGTCAGTGACTTAGAATACAGTAAAAATCTCGTGGAAAAGATAATACATACCAATTTCCATTTGAAAAGAAGTTGAACGTCCTTGCACCAAAGTGAATTTCGAGAGAAGTTATCCAGTGAAGCAAGTGGTCGTTGAATGAAACGAAGTTTTGATCGGTAGGAAAGTTTGTGCAGTTCCACGAGGAGAGACGAGCGTCGGTGGAGTTTCTTCGTTGGGCAGAATTTCGATCCGCGATATCGAGCCTCGGTCGGGGAATTTCGCTGGGACACAGAGGAGACGAAATAGAGCCGGTAAAGCCAGCTGCACGGACGCGTACAGCCCGTGCTGCGAAGTCGTCGAAGCGAGGTTTGTCAGTGTTGCACGTTTCCAAACACTTCCCGGCCCTCGACGTTACGCAATATTCCACGTAAATACATAACACATTTTCCCGAGAGCTCCAGTGGAAAAATATTCGTCCTGCGGTGCTCCTTTTACAAAGGAGTCACCTCGAGTGTCGGGTATAAGCACTTTTCAGTACACTGGATTTTCTTGTCGATATATCGGTCCTTTTTCCAGCCGTCGAAACTGACTTTCCGCACAAAAGCTTCGGCCCCGTTGTTTTTTCACGACCAAAAAATCGACGAAGCCTGAACGGGCCGGTCGGTCTGGTCTCTCAGACAGGAATTCACTATGCTTTCTCGGATCTCCCTTTCAGAACCATCGAAATCTTGTCGTATGTGTGAAGAAACTCAGTAAAATGCACATTTTCGCGAGTACACGGACGAATTACCGCACTTTTTAAAAAAATACCCAAATGCAAAAGACATACTCGCACTCTCTCGAGGTACAAGGCAAACTATTGGATTTTGTATGGCAAACAAGGAACTGACTGGTCGTATAGCGGGATGAGGAAGGTGGAGGGGATCGGGCAGGACCGTATTCATCCACTAAGCGTCTCTGTTACCAACCACTCGGGTACCTCCTGCAAAGCATACGTGTGTCGCAGGCCTCGCGAGACTTCTCTTCCAACTTTCATTAATTGTGCATCGATTATTCTTCGACTACTTTTCTCCACTGTTTTCCACGACAAAGATATTGCCACGCACTTGCAATTTACTTTAACGTATCGGCATAGAATCACATGGAATGTAATCGCTACGAAATAATAGTCTTTCTCAGTCGTAGTTAACAATGACAATTACTAATCGTACAATTTCTTAAAATCGTATTTTCCTACGGTTATCATTTCAACTACACTTTCTAGTCGTTTATTGATAGTTTAAGTTTCATAGAATTTCGGCCAATCCAAATAACTTCCAATTTCAGTTCTTGTTTCGAGCTTTTATATCGGTTTACATTATCGACGTTATTTTTATGACAATACTCTCGCAATAACTGGAGTGAGTTACGCGTAATATATTAATATTTAAGATACAACGTGTTTCTTACAAAACAGCTAATATCTATAGATATAAATACACTGGAAAAGAGAGTACACGAATACTCTCGAACAACATACCGCCAAAGTTTCATTCGAGCACTTCACGATATCAACTTCTCGTAAGTCACATTAATAAATTACCGAAACGTTAACAGCGATAGAAACTCCGCACATTCAAACTTCCGTTTGTTCGAATACTATTCTGATTTTTAAAGCATATGGAATTTTAATTACACCGCATATGACGATTTAACACAAAATCGACGGGATTCGCGTAACTTTTTACAAACTAGAATAACAACACGAGGTATTTTATGCGGATAGTATACTACGTAAAAAAAAACATAGCAGCCAGATAGGATGATATATACAAAATTGCATACACATTACATTTTTAACATGTTTATCGTAATAATTCATTTCTTTGGTTTTCGGTTATTAAATACTTCCATTACGCCAGGATTTACCTGCCGCGAAAAAATGACGAAGGAAAGTTTCGAAAAAGATGCTTATTGAGAGAAAAGTTGTGTCGCGTCCCGATGAAACTGAAGAATCGCTAGGTGCCTAATATGTTGTGAGTAGATACAGCCCTGAAAATTGTGGCGG
>NT_176517.1:407927-456984 GCF_000188095.3 Bombus impatiens
AAGAGGCGCGCGCAGTCCACGAAATATCCAAGCGTTTCCCCGCGGCCGACATCTTCGTGCGGCCAACAGCTGTTCCGAAAGGCGAGCGAACTCCCCATCGTAATCTGGGTCATGGAAACTGCGCAAAATGGGTTGCACTTGCACCGAAATCGCGCATTTCTTCGAAAACTGGCCTATCGTCTCGAGAATTTCGTCTAATCCAATAGACTGAACTAGCACGCGGTACGTTGTTATCCACACAATAAAATGCCATTCGAAATATGCAAGCTCCTGCGACCAGCCGTTGCATATCTGTCAACGTGCTTGACTGGTTCCCGACGAGAGAGCCGTGCGTCGATTGGCCGACGATTTTCGGGCATCGACCTACGCGCGAGCCTCGAAACCTGCTAATCACACAGGAAGCGTCTAAACGATATTCCTCCAATATACACAACGTGCACGTGGAAAAATCACGTTCTGTGTTTTATTACAAATTCAGTCTGGTTGATTATCTCTTCGTCGAATTATTCGATATTGTTTAAACGCGTTAGACGCTGAGCACAGCCGCTCATTCGTTACACACGCAAAACGCAATCTGTTCGATACGTATACATGTACCACGTGATTGATTCGGTACTTCTTTAACCTTTATTATTTGTAAATTTCCAAATTCTTTGGCGAATAATGTACTATGCTGGCCGTTCAGACGTGGTAATCGATACACATGTGATTAATGTTAAATGAATATTCGAGTTAGGATAAATTCGAACATTGAGTTATTTTAAATGTACAATCTTGATCTTATAATGTGTTCTCAACACGTTAAACCGATTGAGCATAGTTCTACGTTTAAAAGCCGTTTCTTATCATATTCTTTATATATTTCTTTTGTAATTGTTTAGAAATTTTTTTTCAATAATTTTCTGCATGTTGTTGGTTCGAAAATATTTGTATTGTTGTAATATAGATACTGAGCGAAATGAACACATGTATTTATCTTCAATGTCTTACATGTAATGTTTTATGTGTCAATTTAATAGGTTCCTTAACGGTACATGTGAATAAAGATGGAATAATATAAAACTGAGGAGAAGAAAAAAACGTTTAGGATACTAAAAGTTTAATATATAATAAAACAAAGTTTAGGATACTTAGAAAATGTTTAAAAAAGTAATTGTGGGTATATCTGGTGGGGTTGATAGCGCTGTATCAGCACTGCTTCTAAAAAATAAAGGTAATTCAAGAGAATAAAAATGTCTAGTATCGAATGATAATTTAGTACCATGAAAGTGTTAAGATTAGCACTGTTAAAGGATTCAATGTCACCGGTGTATTCATGAAAAATTGGGACATCAAAGATGAGACTGGTATTTGTCAGACTGAGGAGGATTACGAAGATGCACAATGGGTGTGCAAAAAATTAGATATTCCTCTTGTTGAAGCCAATTTTTCCAAAGAATATTGGAATAATATCTTTTCGTATGTATATGCATATTTGTATATCTTTTTAATTAATATTTTATCTTTATTAACTTTTATAGCTATTTAATAGAACAATATGAGAATGGATATACACCAAATCCTGATATTTTGTGTAACAAGTACATCAAATTCGATCATTTCTTCAACTTTGCATGTAATAAACTTCAGGCTGATGCTATTGCAACTGGACACTATGTCAGAACCAGTTTTGGTTCTTACCTTGAACATTTTAAGCCAGATACAAGTAAATATAATTTTCTTAATGTTATTCTTAAACGTTTGCTTTAATCATATAATCAAATCCTATTAGTTTGACTATTTTACTAGATGTCAGCTTATTTCAAGCTCGAGATGCAGAAAAAGATCAAACATTTTTCTTGTGCCAAGTACCTCAACAAGCTTTAAGATACTCCATGTTTCCCCTTGGAGAATATTTGAAGAAAGACGTTAAACAAATTGCTTGGAAGGCTGGATTGGACAAAGTTGCTCTAAAAAGGGAAAGCAGAGGGATATGTTTTGTGGGAAAACGAAATTTTCAAAATTTCATATCCAAGGTACAGCATGATAAGTTCAATGTATGCTATTATTCCATTTTTGTATTAATAACTAAATAATATTTATAGTACATATCTGACAAACCTGGAGACTTTGTAGACTTGGATGATGGTCGGGTAGTGGGAAAGCATATGGGCTTTCATCATTGGACCATAGGGCAAAATATAAAAATTAGTGGTTTACCAGCTGCATACTATGTGTATAAGAAAGATATTAACACAAATAACATCATTGTAGTATGTAGAAAAAATTTTATGTGTTGATTATATTTTTTACTTAGATTAGATGTTGATGTATATATTAATATCAATAGGTAAAAGGAACACACAATTCAGCGCTATATTCAGAACTTATAATAACAAAAACTCCGTACTGGATATCATCAGAGCCAGAATTTAATAGTTTCTCTGGACTATTAAATTGCGATTTGCGCTTTCAACATAGAGATCCCTTGGTATCTTGCACAGTTCATAAAAATTTAAAGAATCAGTTAATAATACAGCTTAGTCAACCATTAAGAGCAATTACAGAGGGACAGGTAGAGTTTCTTATACATGATCCTTTTTTAATTATCATATAATAGTGTTCAATAATATTTAACATTTATCGTATTTATTTCAGTTTGTCACCTTATATAATGGAGAAGAGTGTCTAGGTAGCGCTGTAATCTCATATTGTGGTCCATCATACTATAGTTTAAATCAAGAAGTAAAAATGGATCATTATCGAGGAAACAACGAGACACAAAAACAGATCGCGGACGCGAGTATATAGTATTGTACATAGTAATTTATTAACAAAAAAAGGAAATTATATTTGGACATTTTAATATAGTTGTTATCGATTGAATATAAAATAAACATCGTACAAAATCTCTTTAAAGATTTTTTTTCTCCTTTATATTGATCGATAAGTCTCGATAATTGATCGATCTCGATTCTTATCTTCGCTAAATTCACCAATATAAGTATAACGAAATCATTTTCTGTGCAATCATCAAACAAAGAAAGATTGGTTGAAAGAAGCAAGCTGAAATTAGAAATAAAAGAATGTTTTTCCCACTTCTACTCGGAATCTTTGGTTAATCCGTCTCGTTATCGAAAAAATGATGAAATAATATCATTCTAGTGATTCAACTACAGATTTTATCAATCGTATCTTCTTTTTTAAGTTTCGTACGTTCGTCAAAGCCGGCAAGCAACCACGATAATGACCGCCGAAGAAAACGAAATTTATGGCTGCAATATAGTATATTGGAATTTCTTATCTAACCATGAAGAATGTATTAATAGAAGAAAATCACAAATCTATAGTGAGTTAATTTGTAAATCGTAGCAAGAAAAATTTATAGTTTAAATTTTACGAAATGATCAATATAGATCGTGGTCACCTCTGTGATACTTCGAACGTTTTACTCGTCACGGACAAAATTAAAATTGGATAAGAAAGAGAAGGACAAAGTAACAAAAAGTAACGAAAATTTTACAACGTAATAGTCGATCAACTTGTAATATTTCCATCAAAATTTTGCTTTTTATCCCATGACGACTCAATGTTGTCCACCTACAATTTCACCGTATTTGAACAAATAGTGATATCTCTGGTATCTTCACGGACAAGAACTTGAAACGCGTTTTATATGGTAGTGACAATTGGCGCGATGCGTAACGGAAGAAAAATCGGAACTACCGATTGTCCCATTCGTCTTTTGAAGTTCCTACGTTCATCTTAAAATGGCAATCAGTGTTGGCGATGAGAAAAAACTTAATAACGGCCAGGTCACGTGTAGAATGTAAAACAGCGCGACGCGTTATTGAACGATAACTGCAAGTTATTAGGGTCGATTGACGAGTAACTGGACGTAAGGAGCGCGTAAAATGCCTCTCGCGGTGTGCGTGCACGTACAGAGCTCCGCCTCGATTGTTGTTGCCCTCGCTATTGGCGTTGACCGCCGACGTTACATATGGAAATTACTCCCGTACGAATGTCGCTAAGACTAATTTGACCGTACGCGCAACGTTACATTAACATTCGTGTCGAGATCGAAGCTTCGCACCAGCTTCAGTCAGTCCTCTTCTTCACGGACGCACGGTGCCACCATCCTGAAAACAGTTTCGATCTCCGTTTCGATCGAAAATTTGTTTGAAAGTTTCTTCTCGATCGCCTTTACCTTAACTAAAACGCGAGTGTCCCCAAACAGATGTCGATTCGGGTGTCCTTCGACTTGGCAAAGTATAAAGTATAAAATAAAAGAAATGTAAAATCGCAGGGAAACTAGGGGTACAGTGAGTTAAGGGCAAAGATTCGATCTTGCGCGGTGAAACGCGCGATACGCGAATGCGATTTATGACTGCGCAATGTGGTACGATGAAGTAGAATAGGTAGATCAACTGGACTGAGAAGAAGGGGTCGACTTGCTTTCAGACAAGATGAGGAGCGCGAGTAGTTTGGATCAGTATAACGACGACGACTTCTTCAGCGGTGGGCCTTGTCCTTCTTGTCGGTTAGCCATTAACAAGGAGACTGGTCGACTAAAGTTCGTAAGATGTCCAAAATTAGCTAATGACTATCAAAAGTATCGATCGATTAGTTAGAATCGGCAATTGGGGAACACGATATTTGAAACTACAGGTGGTGCATGGGCGGAAACGACACTTGGCGCTTCCGAGTGAAACTGATGCTCTTGATTCCAGCCGTGTTACTGCCGATCACTATAATCTTCATCGCTCTGTCGCGGTCGCAGGTGATCGGCAAGGCTCCTTATCATCGTACGTATTTGGTCCAGACAAGGAGGCAGGACGAGAGGACCGAGGAGAGTTTTCCGCGTAAGTCTATTGCCACGGTACACATAACGACACGCTCGTAAAATGCACTCGATATTAACGACGTCCGGTCTGTTGGCTACTCGTGTACATCTGAATAGCGAAATAGAGTGCGAGATGTGTGGCGTGATTTATCGATCGTTGTCAGAAGAAAATAATTCAAGCGGATCTTGCGATGGGGGGTCGGTGTAGTTGAAATTGTTCTTGAGGCTTCTTACAAGTCGTTAGAGTAAGTTGTCCCAAGGCTGTTCTCGCAGGAAGAATATTCGAGTTTAATCGTTTTCCTGTCCTACCATGTTGCACATGTAATCCGTTCTAAGATTACATAGGTATATTGGTAATGAACTCTCGTCACAGGAGACGACGTTGAATATAGGTTACGGGCAGGGAGATGATTCGACTTTTACTTTAAAATTGTACAATCTCCATGATGGAAATTATATCTAACAGAAAGAAAAAGGATATTTTTAGAAATGTTATAAAAGTTTCAAATATAAATATAAAGCGACATAGAAGAAAGGAGAAGTATATTATTTATAGAAACTGTTAGCAGCGACCAGCCGCAGCGAGACAGAGAGGGCCGGTGAAGAAGAGGAAGAAGACAAAATCCTAGCACCTGGAATGAAAACAAGCTACGTGCCAGTGGAGACTCTACTTTCGTCAAGGCAGCTACAACGACACAAGAGAGACCTAGACGCGGTACTTTATCCAAAGCAAATCAAATTCAAAGCGATTCTAACCAATACCACTTTTCTTCCTCGTCTTATTTATTTCTTCTTTGTTATTTTCCATTCTCTTTAAAAAAAAAAAACACATGTAAAAACAAAAAATATACAACATCCGTTCGCCTTTGCCGATCTACGATCATCAGCTACGAACGTGCAGTATAATATCGATCGATTGACGACAAATAGTCCCGAAGAAAGAACGAAGGACGTCAGGATTTTCGAGCATCCTCCACGCTCGAGCTATTCAACGTTGCGTTCTTCGGAATTTTATATTCGAATCGACGCGATACGAGGATAAGCAGATTGGCAAACGGACAACGGCTTGTCCAGATCTGATATCGATATCGAGAATCGCGAGACGTTAGACACTTGTGTGCAATGATCTGAGTCTCTTCAAGAAATAACGATGGTTTTCTCTCGCATTTTTTCGCTCGTTCTAGGCGAGCGGATTCGCGCTGTTCAATCCTTTGCAACCTTGCAAGCGTAATTCTTTTATAATCGAATATTTTTGTAACGATGTAGACGTATGCGAAGTGAAAAAAGATTGCAGAGGGTTGACGTTTCATTGCAAAAGAACGCAGTAGAGTAAAGTGGAAGTTGCTAATGAGAATTAATAGTCATACGATTGTATCTGTGTTTTGTATCAGTCTATCGAATTATGAAAATTTTGACAGCCTTATAAAGAGTTGACAAAGGTGTCTTCGATAATAAGTTAAGCGACAATGTTCGAGAAGAAGACGAGCCACTTTGGATAACGTGTCGTGCGCAGCGACGTTAATTAGAGTTAATCAACATTAAATTAGCGTTACTGGTGAACAGTATAAATATCGATCGTCTCACTGCCAATCATCTCGTTTCGTACAAGGTCAATTAAATTCGACATGTCTTTTACTTCATGGCCGAAACAACTCTGAGATATAAAGACACGATACCTACGCTACATACACAGATATCGATTCACCTTCCAACTACTCAATTTTCTATTTTAAAAAGCACCGTAAAAATATCATTTTTGTGCGAATATTCGATACAGGATCAACCGATAGACTACAAAGTTGAGAAAGCAGACGATCAAAATTCCGACGAAGACATCTACAACTTCCTGGACGATTATTACACCGAGGTGGACGCCGATGAGGTCAAGGAAAACTCTGAAATACAAAGCAACGACTATCGAGAGTAATTATCCAAATACTACTCGATAGACTGCGGAATATTTATGCATTAATGAGAAATTTAAACATGCAAAGATTCGCAGAATATGCAAATATATACAACATCTAAAGTACAATGTTCATTATAGTAATATATGTTTAGTAGATGAAGCTCCACTGCTGTAATTGTATTCGTAAAAATATAGATTTACATAAATATCCGCAGTCTATTAATCAAATTCCATTTATTATTTCTACTTAAATTATAGTTGAATTTCGTTTACACGAACCTATCGGAGAACAAATATTTTATATGATCGAAGCTCGTATCTAGCGATCCTCTCTATGAGGATCTTATGATTTTTCGTCCATATTAAAAATTTACGTTCGAATAAATGAATTCGATCAGCAAAACTTCATTCTATCGGACACAAACTGAAATTTCGTTTAAATAAATCAAATAAATAGAGTTCTGCTATATCAAAAATTTCGCCGGTGATACGCCTTCGAACTTATAACACCCGCAATCAGCTCTGTTCAGAAATTATCTTCTTCAGGTACGGCGAGCATACGCACGACGCGCGTAAGAACGAAGAACTGCGCTCCAAGTTCTTCACGTACGACAATATCGAAGAGCGTTCTCAGGACGAATCAGACGAGGGTGAACAAGGTGGTAGACACTCGATTTCCATCGACGATTCGGACACCAGTCTGCCAATCGTCGACGACCAAAACGACGACGACACTGGCACGGATTTCCACGCGTTTTGGAAAGGCGAGGGAAACGCGTGGGCCATCAGAGAAGCTCAAGGTACACTTGTGACGTAGTCTCTCTAATTACTTTGCATAATTGCTGCTCATACGCTTTTTAAGAAACAGATATTCGCCGCAGCAAAAATCATGCTGAAGTACATGGACAGGAGCGCTGATCCTTGCGAGGACTTTTATCAGTTTGCCTGTGGCAATTGGGCGAAACATAATCCTATCCCTAAAGACAAAGCTGCCTACGATACCTTCGAAATGATCAGAGAATCGTTGGACTCTGTGTTGAAAGAGCTTCTCGAAGATCCTATACCGAAAGGATTGCAATTGTACACGGATGACGCGACGCTCAAGGCTAAATATTTGTATCGCAGTTGCATGAACTACGGTAAATTGTTTTTCGATTGGGTTTCTTCAGAGATCTCTGTAAGTGGTTGCCAATTTTAACACGATACATGTGGCTAGAGATCTTGGAGCAACGCATGGAACGGCCGCTTATACAGCTTCTAGATGAACTTGGTGGATGGCCCATATTGAGACCAAATTGGGATCCGGAAAAGTTCGATTGGCTCCTCTTGGTTGCACAATTGAGGCTTTATAATAATGACATTCTCATTTCGGAATGGGTGGCGCCGGACATTAAAAACAGCGACCAGTACGTTATACAGGTAGAAACTCGGAATTTTTCGACAACTTCGAGATAATTTCGACAACTTCATTTTGTAGCTCACCGAATGTTTCATGAAATTAATATAATATATCAAATCTTTTAATAATTTTACACGGTTCCTCGCGAAAACTATTTTCGTAGTGAATGTTATTAAAAAATACTTCTCTTTGACTTCCACATAATGGAGAAGCAAAAATATCAAATTTACGAAAAGTTTAATTGCAGTTCGATCAGACATCATTGGGTCTACCTACAAGAGACTACTTTCTCCAGCCATCGAATACCATTTACTTAAAAGCTTACAAAAATTATTTAATAAAAATTTCCACTCTCTTGGGCGCATCTTTGCAAAACGCTACTATAGACGCTGACGAATTGATAGAATTCGAAACTAAGCTCGCCAAGGTAAGTCAATTATAATTTCTATAATTTTCTGACTTATTTCTATTATGTCCGCTATTGAACGACTAATTTCGGGTTTCACAGATCACGTCTTCCCCTGACGAGCGAAGAAACGTTTCAGAGTTATATCAAAGAATGAGCATCGGAGAATTAAGGACACTGGTGCCACAAATTAACTGGCATCGATATTTAACGATCGTTCTGGCACGACCAACGAATGTCTCCGAGCCGGTCGTTGTCTATGCGTTGCAGTATATTCAAGATTTGGTGAATTTGCTCTCGAAAACTAGTCCACGGTACAATCTTTCGTGTAAAATACAATAGTAAAAAGTAGACACTGTTTCATAAGTTTGATTTTTGAGGAGATATTTGAGAAGTTTGGAAAATTTGAAATTTCTTATTTTTGAGTACCTTTTCTTTGCAGGACTATCGCGAATTATCTTCTATGGCGGTTCGTCAGGCACAGAGTAAACAATCTGGACGATCGATTTCAGGAAGCTAAGCAAAAATTTTATTATATTCTGTTTGGAAGGGAACAAGCACCGTCCAGATGGAAAAATTGTGTGGCACAAGTGAACTCTAACATGGGCATGGCTGTGGGCTCCATGTTCGTGAAAAAATATTTCGACGAAAAAAGCAAAAACGATGTAAGAACTCTTCCTATTTTCATTAATGAACATTCACTAATTTTGTAAATTTATTTTTTTGACTAATTATTTGTTTATTTATTGTCTCTTTCGTTCCATACCACTTTTATATTGCGCCTTGAAATATTCTATTATTTCTGATGGCTTTCATCAATCTTATAGTTATTTTAATAAAGAATCGGATAAATGAAAATGTGTTTTCTCCTCATTAGAATATAAATTATAATTCGTCATAATTGAGCTTCGACATTCTCGTTATTCTCGTACCTCTTTCTGCAGACATTGGCCATGACTCGTGATATACAACGGTCCTTCAGAGAACTCCTAAATCAAACTACTTGGATCGATGACGAAACAAAAGAACTGGCCACCGAGAAGGTAAACGCAATGCTGTTAAGGATCGGCTATCCTGATTTCATTCTACAGTCTGAGTTGTTGAACGAACGTTACAAAGATGTAAGAATCACGGATCTGGCTCTTTTTGAGATTTGATTGAATACAATGGACACATTCGTTAATTAAATTAATTTCTGGTGAACTTTCAGGTCGTGATCCGTCCAGATAAGTACTTCGAGAACACGTTGAACATCTTGCAACATTTGACCAGGGTAGAACAGGATCGACTTGGCAGCCCTGTCAATAAGACCCTGTGGAACACTGCGCCTGCAGTGGTCAATGCTTACTATAGTCGCAGCAAAAATAGGATAAGTCAGTATAATTCTTTTTATATTGCGCGAACAAAAGAAACGGGAAGGTCTACAAACTTTTCCACAATTTTATACTACGATTTTTCTTTTCTTTTGCATAAGATAAAAAAGAATATCGACTAATTATTGAATTACTTTCCACTCTCAGTGTTTCCAGCTGGAATACTACAGCCGCCCTTTTATCACAGATACTTTCCACGGAGTTTAAATTACGGTGGGATCGGCGTTGTGATTGGCCATGAGATCACCCACGGCTTCGACGATAAAGGTCGATTATTCGATAAGGATGGTAATCTACATAGATGGTGGAAAGACGAGGCTATTTATGGCTTTCACGAACGAGCTCAATGCCTTATCGGTAATCGACGAAACATCTATTCTCTTAAACTTTCCTTCCAACTTTTGCTCGCTAACTCGAAAACTGTTAAATGTTTCAGACCAGTACAGTCACTATATCGTGAGCGAAGTTGGAATGCAGATTGATGGAATGAATACCCAGGGCGAGAATATCGCGGATAACGGCGGTATTAAACAAGCTTTTCGAGTAAGCAATTTCCTCCTGTTAGTTTTTTTAACAGCTTGTTTCTGAACTTTTCTTCAGTTCTTTAATAACATTTAACCCTGTCACGGTCGTCTGATTTTTATATTCCATTCTCTTAACAAGTGGACAGACTTTTAACATTTTAAAAATTCTTTCTTTTCCATCAATCATTGATCAGCAAATTTCTCAAAAGTTATATATCGTTTCAACAATTATAATTAATAACTTTGTCATGATTTTTATATGACACTTCTTTAAACCGTTTTGTCTTTATTTAGGCTTACGAAAGGTGGTTACGCGCAAACGGCGACGCTGACGAAACTCTGCCAGGTTTAAACGCGACTGGAAAGCAATTGTTCTTTCTGAACTTCGCGCAAGTGTGGTGCGGCTCGATGAGACCGGAAGCTACCAGGAATAAGTTGAAGACCGCCGTCCATTCACCTGGCAAGTTTCGCGTAATCGGCACCTTATCGAATTCGGAGGATTTCGCAGAAGTATTTTATTGCCCGCTGGGTGCACCTATGAATCCAGTTAACAAATGCTCCGTTTGGTGACCAATGGTGTGCTTATCTGTTTCTACCAAACTCATCATCGCATCGATCGTTGATCGAATAAATTAATCAGAGCTACGTGATCAAGAAAAAAAGAAGAAGATTGTTCGTTGCTCGATTGTGTGAAGCAAACGAAGTTTAGACTGTGTAGGTGTAATCGTTGAAATTAGTCTTTACGTTCCAGAGACTATTGCCAGATTCGCGTTAAGATTTTAACGAAACTATAGTTCCATGCTTTCGATGATAGCTGATGCTGTAGAGTATACACAATTTATGTTGAAATTACTAGGAAATCAAGAATAGGATGAAGGAAACGATGAACCGGAGTAATTGTAAGTTCTCGTTTAACGATTTACGGGCATGCAACGTAATCGATCATGGATACGAGCCGTACTAACAAAATAGGTTGTGTAACAATAAATAAGGGAATAGTATCGCTTCCGTGTGATACTACGACTTGATGATCCAAGTGTATATCGCACAAGGGAAGTATCTTGTAGATGTTTCAAACTGCTGCGCTGTTTAGAGATGTGTTAAGAATGAAATTGTAAGACAAATACCAAAGACAATAATAATTTCAGACAGTCATAAAAATCTTTACAATCTATTTCCCTGTATATCCACACACTACTACATGTATTGAATTCTTTCGTCGTTCTATTTTAGCTTACGCTTCCTGTAGATCTTTACCTGATCTTACGGAATAATCTGAGCCATTGTGATCATTCGTTACATCCACGTAATCGTGTATACTATGGATATAAACTCGTTCGCATTACATTTTGGTTTCCTTTTTTTTTTCGCAGTCAGTTTCGCGACAGAAAAAGGCGGCAGAGAAGATCGTCTCGACATACATAATCTGTCATATCATCTCGCAATGTTTCCACGAAACACACACATTGAAGAAGTCATTTATTTTATCGGTCTAATGAATGCGCCACTTCCTTTCTTACTCTTTCTTTTCTTCAGCTCCGCGTTTCCTCTTTCTTTTCTTCTTTTTACAAATCTCTTAGTTTCGCATAATATATAATAAATAGTGTAAAAATCGTTGAACATCGCAAATAGAGTATCGACGACACCGTGTACGCGGTCGTAGCCTCGATAAAAAAGTCCGCAAACATTTGTCTCGCAAAGGGATAAAAAATACAAGGAATGAACTATCTGTCTGTAAATGCGATATCGATTGACTATCTTGTCGCCTTGTACTATGGTACTCTAAATGACGTTAAAATACTTCAGTCGGAATAGCGTTCGAATGCGTCTCAATGAGTAAACTTTCATTCGATTCATATTGACTCGTCGAGGTTTACTTCATATTCTTCCATTCTTTTTTTGTCCATTTTTATTCGTAATTCTAATAGTGAGGGAGAAGACTCGTGCATGCACATGACAATGCAGTATCATCACACTTACTCGTATAAACTTACACACAGAATCGGGGGAGAAAGTGTTTCACCAATTATATAATCCTATCTTTACAATTTATTTACGTATTGCCTTCCCTTAACGAGTAATCGGTTAAAGTAGCATGGAAAAATAAAATCGTACATACATCGAGTTCTCAATTATTTAGCATAAAGAAAATGCAACGACGCATGGTGTTTGTTTAAACTAGAAGAATAATGGTGAAATTATCATCACTTATGTTTTAAATATTCTATAGCTGCTTGATTGAATTAACGCGAAAACTCCAATAGAATATTTTCATATAAAGATTGATAAAAAGTGTTCTGTGTTATTTATAGTTACAAAAGTTTCAATTTTTCTTTTTCATTTAAGCGTAAAATTCAGGTGAAACGATAATACTTACAACAATTGTATAATATGCTTCATACTAATTAATTTTCATAGCATGAATTAACACTTCATTACAGACGTATTTGCAGTCATAAGTTGTACTAATAAATCAGGAATTTTGCGAATATTATCTCGTATTATACTGACACTTTTTGCTCCTTTACCTCAGTTCCATCCTCAGTACCAAAATCTTAGTTTCCATTCTGCATTTCGTAAATTTGATGTTCATATACCCGTATAATTAAAAATACAGCCATATTATAACATGATAATTAATATTTGAAAAAAGGAACAAATGAAACAGTTAGAAAAAAAAGAATTTTTTTACTTTCAAAAACTTTTAAGATCAAAAATGAAAAATTTTAAGCTCAACTGAAAATATCCATTATTGTTTAAACTGACAAACGGTGTGAAAATATATACAATCGAAAATGATACATAATTATCGCGATTATTTCAAAATAAAAAAACAAAGGTAGAACAAGAAGTATCGATAAAACACATATATGGAATTAACGAGAATTCCTTTTTCTCAATCTACATACACCCTGCGTTAAAAAAGCACGCTTTTTCGCCATCATTTCTTGTTTTCCTGTCGAAATCTATATATAGATCACGTTTTCGAATGATATTAAATACCACATGGAAATTTGATGGCCTTAATCCTATTTCCTTCTTTTATGTATAGCCATTACAAATTATATATAGTTTAGATTCTTTATTTTCTATGACGCTTAATCAAAATTCGTCTGTTATATATATATATGTATAAATATATATATGTCTCGTGTTTGCTACTTCCGTCCACCCAATTCAAAGTCAAGTGGAAATATACCTTAATTTCCTTTTTTTCAACTCCTATAGTACCACCATTACGTATACGTATTGCATTAACAAATATCTTCACTTGTGCAGAAACTGGTACTCCAAAATGTCTTCTTCATCTGTAAAATAGAAATGTGTGTCTTATGTTATAAGTTTCAAGGGTGGCCATCATTTAGCTGCACTAAAAGGACATACTATAGACGTATTTGGGACTACTCAGACGATAATGTAACGAAAAAACGATCGAAATAAAGGAAATGTACGATGTATGCTGGTATAAGATGTTATTAGTATTTTCCTTGAATGTATCATTTATATGCAAGAGTAACTGCAAACTATCGACAATACACACGTAACAAGTGTTCCACTACTAAATAGCTCGTGATAAACGCATTCGTAGATTTTTATTACAAATGCTCGTACAATGCTAAATATATTCAAACAAGCAATTGAAGTGCAAGAATGATCAAGACAAGATCGAAGATGCACGGTCATCGTGTTAAGTTTTATCGTAAAACAGTAGACAAATAGTTTTTGTAACGGAATTTAAAATAAGAGAAAACTTTCAAAGGAAAACAAACGAAACGAAACGAAACGAAACGAAATGAAACGAAACGGAACGGAACGGAACGGAACGAAGCGAGAGAAAAGGAACATAATGATAAAAGCTAATTAAACAAAAAATTACTTTCAGATCTGGGTTACTCACTAATGTTTGAAATTCGAAAGGACAGAGATATACGGAAAGAAAGGAATCAGCGTGAGTCCCTCGATGTGACAAAATAAAATACACTCACAGATATTGTCTCTGCTATTGTTGTCCAAACCGCTAGTCAGTGTACGAGTTTCCTCGTGCATACGCCGCTCTGCATCAATCGTCAGCGCAGCACAAGGCACAAAAATGACTCGATTACGTCTTTGACATGATGTAATCCACATGCGCACAACGTAAGTTGCAAAGGGGAATTGAGTCGTTTGTTAGACAGAAAGCAGCACGTCCTTTTAGAGCGGCGCAATAAATAGAAAATAAAATAAACCAAGTTCGGAGTATGTCTGTGAGTCGCAAAATTTGTATTTTCACTCTTTTTCATCCTCGGTATCATTTTTTATTCAAATAATAAATGGATCTTGATTTGTAAATATTAATTTGAAACAATACATTGTAAATACACATTTTGCCTTTCTCAAACATACTGTACAACCTGTCTGCAACATAAAATATGTATATATTTTACAGAATAATATATAATGATTGGTACCATAATGATATCGATAAACCAGTTCGTGTAAACTACCTTCTTAAATATCGAATTACATAATCATTTGCAGCGAAATGAAAACATTTCCATTAAAATTAACGATTAAATGCCAGTGCGCAATTTTCCAACAAAATCTTTCCTATACAATCTATGTGTTATGTGCTTATCAAATCGGTAAAAAATTTCTTATAATACCGTTATATTATTCTCTACAGGGGACAGTATAAAAAAGTGCCTATTTATCGATAATTATAAGATGCCGAAGAAAAGGGAGAAATAAAAAGAGGTTTCAGTCGTTATTTTGGAAAATTGCACGATTAGATAACGAAATTTTCAAACATGGTTGCATGTTATATAAAAAGACGTAGGTAGTATTTTCTATAATATACGTTTTATAAATATTAAGGAAGCAATGTAAATAGTTCGTGTAAATATAAAAAGTAGTAAAATCGATAGAAAAAGAAACGTAAAAATCGCTACTGATTTTTTTTTTCATTTTAACGTGAAATGTTTGGTAGGAAGAAACATCACACCATATTTGAAATTACTCTTATAGTGTTACGACGCCAATGCATTTATGTGCATCGAATGCAAGTATTTTCTAGCGGCATTTTATAAAAAGAACGTTATTTAAATACAACGTGATATGCTAAATAAAAATTTATATCATAATAACGCAACGGCAAGACGCAATTAAATGTAATGAACGTTTGTTGAAATTAAATAAGCTTGTGTGTGTGTGTGTGTGTATGTGAGATGCAGAAGATAATTCGTAAGAATTCGTAATAATTCATTAGATAAGATGACATCAAAGAACATAAACAGTAAAGAAATGCATACACCTGGGAAGCTTGTATATATAAATTATATGTCGCAGTTCCTTTTTCAGTACTTTCTAACACTGATAAGATGGCACATTTAATATGAGCATAATTCGATCTATTTACATATTGTCGAACTTTGTGATGCAATACCACACAACATAATTTTAAACAATTTCTTTTTGTTCATCAGCAAATAACTGGAATCAGTAGGAATACAATAAAAATTTGTCCTTTACGCATGGACAATCTCAATTTAAATGATTCACCAATAATTGCCCGATATACAATAACAATCGTATTGCATATTTTCTTTGTACATGCATATATATGCTTTTTTTTTCGTTTTTCCTCCTTCTTTTTATTTAAAGCGGATTAGTCTTAAAGAATGTGTTTGCAAAGCAATAATTAGTGAACCTTTTAACATTTCGAAATAATATCCTCTCGATTTTAAAGAAATAGCTGCCCCATTGTCGTAGACAATCCTAGAACGCAAGCAATGGAAAAATATTAATAAAAAAATACGTACCTTTTTTTTTATAAAATAATTATAATTTACATGCATTACGTAGCGAATTATTTCAATGTTCATTACGTATATTTATCGACATAAACCGTGTTATTTACATGACCATGCTTGTGCTCTACTTCATGTGCGATCGTGCTTTACATCAACAAATACACCGTAATATATTTATAGTAAAGCGTGCAGTATAGTGTATGTATAATAATAATAATGAATTATCGATATTAAATACTGAGTTTCTCGTACATAATAGTTGTACTAGGCTCGTTATTGCTATATGTATGCTAAACTTCAACACAACAGTTGCATATTTCATGCACAACATTGAAAATGTACTTGTTTTTTTCTTTCAGCAAAGCTTAATAATAATAATACAATTTTAGTTTTATCTCGTATATATACTTTAGTATATATGAAAATTTTCAATTTCATACTAATCAAATAATGAAAATGAAAGGAATAGTAAATGAATTATAATCAACAGCTACTATAGCTAATAAAATCAATATTCTAAAAATGATCTGAAATTTTATTATTATTATGGCATAAAAAATACCTGTATTACTCTTTGTTGAATTTAAATCTTACATTCTGATGCAACTTCTTTGAACCACATTAGTATGTACATTTACATATTACATGCAAATATTTTAATGAATATAAAATACATTTAATAGAGACGAACTTCCAAAAATATTATTACTGTCAAGTATATAATATAAAGTGGAATGCAAAGTTGAAACGACACGTATGAACAAATCGTTAAAACATCAAATACGAATTATATAAACCTGGAAATAAATTGAATAGGGCAACGAATAAATACTTTGAAATACCATATAAGATTCACTGTAAATATACGTTATCTATTTATATGATTTCTAGTAACGTTAAAAGGATAAAGAGATTACACTTAGCGCCAATTTATAAGATCTTATGTAATCTGTCAGATAAATTTGTCAAAGTATTCATTCGGAAATATTCAATTATATGTTGCTCTTTTCTCTAAATTTATAACTCATCTATTTACAACACCGGCATCTACATAACATCAACAAAGAATTCACAAGGATTTCCCATCGCAATGCGAAATGACTGTCTACTACCAGATAAGTCTTGTTGGTTCTGTTGATTTCCTGAACCAGTTCCTGTCTGCACAGATTGTTCAGAACCACTGGAACGACTGCGACTGCCGTTAGACCTCTTTCCATTCGAACCATTTCCATTGCCAGAATTTTTACTTGGCATAGTTGGCACTGATGGAATATGCAATTCAGATTCAGATGCTGAAGAACAGGACTTCAAATCGTGAATAGGTTCTTTGCAAATATGCTCACTACCTGCGCTACTGCCGCCTGATAAAATATAATACTTTGAAACACACACTGAATAACCATTACGCTAATCGCGATATAAAATGCGATCCTCACCTGAACCGCTATGAACACTTTCTTCTCGGTGATAACCATATACAGTTGGTTCGTTAGTGAAGTTAAATGGCATTGGACTGTAACCAGTTGCAGAATGAGGTGCATATGTCCCTGAATAAGGCATGTCCCAGGCATTCGGCGGAGGTAATGGTCCGACTGTATCGCAATCTAGTTTCATGCTACTCATAGATGAACACAGGTCACCGAATATATAATAACATTGTTCAGAAAATGTTATCTTGTTCACTGTATGCCTAATAAATCCAGCCTTTAGCATAAGAGATGCGTATTTTCTTGCATCGCGTCGATCAATAAATCCTTCTACGTGAGTATTAAGCCAATCCACAACATCTGCTCCAATAAATGCACTTGGTATTACTATTTTAAGCCACATACGATCACGAATTTCCAACCCTGAGTCAGGCCGAGCCATCGCTCGTACTACTGTTGGCATATCGGTATTCACCGTAAGATGAAGTTCTTCCAATGGTCCTAATCAAAATGTATTTTTTACGAAACATTCGTTTCTTTAAATCGATTTAAATCTAATATTTATTTAACTCACGTTCTGTATCTGGCAGTGTGCTTGCAAGACTGCTTGATGTTGAAGTTATTGTTGTGGCGCTTGGCGGGCGTGGAGGAAAACCTTCACCCCTTATAGCAGCCGTATGTGCCACCCAAGCACCAGGATCTATAGGCCGTACAGGTTCTGTACGTGGTATTGTGAAATACCCTTTTGGATTTGGATCCCAGCACTTTGCAACAACTAATTTGATTGGTCTAAAGATTACATTTATAATCATGTTATAATCTTGTAATTTGTTTATTGAAATTTTAATGCATAGCTATATTAAACAAACATACCCTGGTTTCTGAACTACTTCACGCAGTACTTTAACTGCCTCGTCATTAGACATATTTTCAAAATTAATGTCATTTACTTGAAGAATCATGTCACCAGGTTCTATTCTGCCATCTAAAGCAACTGCTCCCCTGTACATTGAAAATTAATTAAATGAAAGAGCTGCTGTTATAAATATATTGACTTTATTTTGCTGAATACTCTGTTCTAACAATTCATTGTACAGAGCTCTATGTACAATATAATTCAAAATTCACTGCAGTTTAACACATACCCTTTCATTATTGAACCAACATAGATTCCACCATCTCCACCTTTGTTACTTTGACCAACAATGCTAATCCCAAGGAAATTAACAGTATCCATATTCAATGAAACTGTTATGATATTCAAAGACATTGTACTGTCTGTTATACTGCTAAAGGATGATGTTCTAGACATAGGTGGCAATCTATGACGTCTCCTCCTCTGTGGTCTACGCCGCTCTAACATCCAAATACATAAAATTCAGTTCCTGGTCTAAATCTTCAGATTTATTTTTTTTCCTTTCCTTATAAGATATATTTACCTAAAGTTGCCCTGTCAACCGTACTACTCATATTGGTATGTCGGCCTGTAGTTGATGTTATGCGGCTACTAGCATCATCATCTGACTCTAAAAATGTTGTTGTCTCTAAATCTGAACTTAAAATAGAAGCAGTCTCATAACCATGGCCCGATCTGTGTTTCGAATGACCATTTATACGAAGTCCTGAATTTATAAAAAATAATGATAATGTGTGAATCTTTGCCATTTGTAACAAAGGTAATACTTAGAGCAATTAGAAGCTAAAGAATGATTCACACAGAACTAATAGCATACCATTGTATTTATTGTATTTCTCATATTTATCTGAATGGTGTCTTGAACTTTTGTGCAAATGATGCCCTTGTCGACTACTTGTAATACTTTCTGTTTCAGTTAGAGTATCATCATGTGACAATGGGGGTGGGCCACGATTTGTGTGACCAGGTGTCACATGATCAACACGATCATGTTTTGCCTCACTATGTGCCACTGAATCTGTGCACTGTGATGCACCATCCGATACATTGCTGCCTTCAGCAGACACCAGCTATCAATAAATAGATTGATGTTTTTTTCATTAAAAACTTTCTATGCTCCATTGAATTTTTATTCATATTTTATAAGAAGTTTTTATGGAATAGAAAGTTCCTTATTGCTATAATCCTATAAATACTTCTCCAGTTTTACAGTGAACTAAATGAAGTAAAATTTACATGCTCTTTAACTAAAAATTTTTTTTATGTTTTGTTGACACAAAAATAACCACACATGATAAATATTAATAGTCTTTTATTAATAACTTAAGAAATTAATATTCAGAACTGAAATATTTCTGTACTTCAACATACGTTAAAAATAAATTATTTTTTGCTATAAAATAGATCCATGCTTATTACAAATAAATAAATTTTACTAATCACAGAATTTATTTAAGAATCTTACCCAAGAAACAACTCGTCCATTAAAACAGGGAAGATGGGCATCGTCATCTACAATTTCTTCTTTCACCACACTATTGAAGAAACAACATATCCCAATTATTTGTTTTATGAAAAAAACAAAGTCATAATAATAAATGCAAAACAATTATACAAATTTGAAAAGTAGCTATCTGACGTAAATAGAGAAAATAACAAAAGAAATATGATAATTTTGATAAAAATATAATAAATATGAAAATTTACCAAGTGGTAAATTCTGAAATAAAGTAAGAATTAAAAAATATAATTAAGCATTATTTGTGATGCATTATTTGTTATAAAAATATAATATACCGATTCGATATCGGTACAAACAATTTTCAGAAAATTGCTACGAATTGGCTATCACAATCAAACGGAAAACGAAAAAGTAACATTGTCAAAATGTGAGTCTATTCCAAAGCGGATACTGTTTAAATCGAAGGGCATTGACTCGAATCAAAGATGAAAGATAATGCTTCGCCACTGTAACAATCGTTAATCCGTACTACGACACGAATAGATGCGTAACATTCGATGGACATGCGTATCGGTGTGACACTCACCCAAAATCATCGTCCATTGATTTGAAGAAATACTTATAATTCGGCCGATTCAAGACATTTTTGAAGTCGGCAAGAGTGACCCTTTCCGGTGAGATGGTAAGCTTCACCAAGTAGGGGGTTTCCTCGTCATCAATGTGATATATGATTTTAGTCTCTTCCATCGTCTCAAATTTATTATACTACGTGCATTTGCAATAAAACAGATTCACCCAAAGCCCACTAATATGAACAATTCTCTTAAAACCAATATGGCGCGTCACAGTTCGAGCCAAAGCCCTCGCGCGTACGATGATTGTTCGTTCATGAATATTACAGGTTTACGTAAACTCCACGGTACGTAACATTATTACGGCTGCGTGTAGTAAGTTATAAGGAATTCGTTGACATTATTCACGAGACTCGCACAACACGTATTCGTTGCTTCCGACGAGTTGAATTAAACGTCAACATTCTTGTCGACATTACACACAGTCGCGGCAGTCGGCCCGACACTCAACTCGACTCTCCGTTCGAAGATTGGAAACGAACGAAGATAGAAAGACAATCTCCAGCCTCATTTTTACACCCTTTCAGCTATTCGCTGGCTTGATCGTCAGATGGCATTACTGCATGTTTGTCGAAGATGGCGAAGGATTCCGAAATCCAATATGCGTAACGTTTCTGTTTTCAAAGTTGTATCTGAATTTTGAGTAGAATAAAAACTACTGCTATGCATATGAATATTACAAAGAAAATTTTGTATTAACACCAGATATTTGTGAAAAAAATAAATTCTGTAAAGTTCATAATTTGTTACTTATATATATTTTTGTGGAAGTTCAATTTAGAGGCGTAATCGTTTCTACGTAACTAGCAGTAGTCTGTAGTAGAAATCTATAATCCTTATTCTAATTAAACTTTAAGTTACTATTGGGGTATTCAATTATATCTTATTCATCAGAAGCATATTTATATCTGTTCTTTTCATTTATTTATTTAATAGTTGATATCATACATCATGGAAGAATTTAAGTCAAATAATATTATAAATTCATTAATTAATTTATTGAAATAGAGGAACTAAAGTAAACAGACGTCAGAAATTCAATAACATATGTAATAAACTTTCGAATTTAAATTATATTTTCTTTCGCATTAATTTCTTTTAATTAAACCAGTTAAGATAGATATCTCTGTATTATTATATACTCGTGTCATGTAATTATTTATATAGTCCTATAATCTATTTGTTTGCTTATAGATAACGCACTCTGCTACATGTTTTAACAACTTATTGATTACATCTTTATTAATTCTTATTAAGTGTTTGATGATTCTATCGTCCTTGATAAAAGTCAATTATATAAAAGAGAACAGCTGTTATATGCCATTGTACTAGTATACATACTTTAAAGGCCATTTATAGTTTTTGTCTCAACACGTGTCCTTCGATCCCATTAAATTTCCGGTTAACAATTCGAAAACGACAGATATTTGTATTCGATAGTCGTGCGCAACAAACAACGCGAATCGCGCCTTTTTCACTGTTGGGTAATTTCCACGTACATTCAGGCCGCATCATTAAGCATAATTCTATTCATTTTTTTCCGGACAACAGCAAAAAAGAAAAAGACACTGTGCGGTAGCTCCGCTTTCAATTTGGTAGTGCGAAGCGTCGACTTAATTATACGGTCGCGCGAGCAAAAGAAAAGGGATTTTAAATGAAATTAAATCACGTATCAGCGTAAAGAACTCACAGAAACGTTCGTGGCGCGTAAATCGCGTTGCTTTATCTTTGGATGAAAGATATTATGCAGGGAACTGGTTTTATCAACAATTCAACATCAGTTGGTGTTAAGTAATGCTCGAGGCGGTCATGCGTGAAACACGAATTAACAGACGTACGGTTATACGCGTGATAATAATTGCGAGCCGTTAATCAACTACAGAATCGTTTAAATTGTATTTCAGTAACAAGAAGGATTATCTATTGCTTGCAAATTTTTATTGAAAGAAAAACAGTGTTGTTTTTTGTTTAATTATTTATAAATAGTTGATCAAATTCTTATCATTCTTCGTTTATTCATTTGTGGTTTTAATAATTTTCAGATACTATGTCCTTGATGAATGTCTGCCATTTTCCTTCCCAAATATGTAACGCTTTCTGCTTCTCAGAGTCATGCAGAGTACTATAGACAAGTGAGTTCCATGCCAATTGTTTGAGACTTCTGAGGTCAGCGTGCATCGACATGAGTGCCATAAAGCCTTCGTAAAAGTCGTAGCTGAGACCCTTTGCACCCCATAATCCAGGGTCATCGTTGGATATCACCATTGGATAGCCTCCAGAGAACAACGCTCTAGCAGCGTGATTTCGGAGATCACCGACAAGTTTTAGAACTTGATTGGAGATCGGATTTACTTCAATAGCGATATTCATTTTTCTGACGAGTTCCAGGAGGAAAGGATGAGAGGTCAGCGCGTATCTAGATAAAAATTATACAAAATGGAAATAAGAATTTCTGAAAGTTATGCTATAGATTGTCAATGTTTGAAGATTTTCTCTTTTATATTTGTAATCTTTCGCTTTTCTCTACAAACTGGATAATATGATAAGATAAGCGATGAAGAATAGCTAAGATACCGTGCATATCTATTACTAGATTGGGGTTTTTCAATAGGGAAAGGATTTTCAAATTCCTCAGATATATCTCGAAATAAATAGTTCTTATCGAGATTTCATCGATATTTGTTTAATCTTCAGAGATATCCTAATCAATACGAAACGATTTATTACATGAAAAGATCACATCTTCAGATACTAAGATGTCTAATTGCCTTGTTAATATATAGTTATTCATTAACAGCAATTATAAAATTTCGCTTAATATAAACTTTTCTTACCCGTGACCAATACGTTTGGTATTTAGTAAAATAGCATCGACGAGATTTTCGTCGGTAGAAGCTCCCAACCAATTCGTTTCACCTGCGTGGAAGAAGAAACTAATATTATATGCATCAGCGGTTTTCAATAAATCTACGAAAGACTCAAGCGTGTGTCCCAAATCTTCCTGTCCGACCAGATCAAATCCAGCCACGAAATCAGGATATAGCATTTTTAATCTTTTCAAAGTTTCTATATAATATTCCACTGTTTTATCATCAGCAGATCGCGGTGGGGCGTAGATCAATTTGGCTCCTATGAAGTCTGGATGTTTCTCCTTGAATCTGCAGGTAGTAAAATAATTTATTGGTAATTAGTCACAACCTCATTCTCTGTTTACTTAAGTTTTATCAAAGCGTTTGCTTTTTTTGAATGTTCCTCAGATAATCCTGATTTCTCCATTTAACCAAATAAATACACGATAAAGAATATCAACAGTATGATCGCTGCTACGTTTTCTATAAATAGAAAGAAAAATAAAGTACCTTTGAGTAAGATTCTCATAGATACCGACTAAATCTTCTGGTTGGTACTGCGTGCCATCGAAATCGTACAAATTTGGCAAGGTGGATCTAAGCTCAAGATACATTATGTTATCTTCGTATAGCTCTTTCAAACCTTGGAGGAAATGATCCTCGTAAACAGGTTTGTACGTTAGTAAGGGTCTGATGAATGAGAATATGTTCATAAACTTCTGCCACGCCTTGTTAATGTTTGGATAGGCAATCGCAGAATTGTTACACTCCATCGTCATCCTGCTCCTGATCATATCGTTCACCTGGCGGCCTCGTTTAGGATCTTCGCGTACCTTCTTCAGGAGCTGCCAGTCGCATGATTTGTCAGGTACTCGGAAGAAGTGCAACCTAACGTCTCCTTCGTCGATGCAGACGTACAAATTATCGCGGAATGTGATGTTATGATACAAGTAATCGATGCTAACGAGAGCAGTGTCGTGTGCATGGAGCACCGCTCCTTTGGGCATGCGACGAAGCAGTTGGAAGACCTTCGATCTCTCGATGTCCTTCTTCGCTTCGAGGAAGTTCCGTGCAGGGGCATACTGACTAGGATCCTTGAAACCTGCGAGAATTTAATAGATCTATAAAACAATGGAGATAAAAAAAATGAGGCAATAAAAGACCATTTCAATCCGCGTGACTTTCCCCCCGAAGACAACGAAAGCAAGACGATTTTCATTGTCCAGGAGAGACAAACAGTTTATCGATTCGTAAAATCGTTGAATAACAAGATTCCAATGATTAATGATATCATGTCGTTTATTTACAAATTAAACGGGCAAAGCTGAATAGAATTAAGGTTTTTATCTCGTCGCATAATCTATCAATCGAAGCATAAATGTTTCGAGACATTATGAACGTTTTAAACAGTAAACAAACCAGCAATCAATTCTTCTTCCTTTGCTTTCATTAGGACTTTGTTAGCGGCCTTTTCATCGTCGTTTAGAGTCAAATTGGCGCCTATCATCAGCCGTTCTTCGTACTTCAATATTTCGTTCCGGAGGACTGTGTAATTAACACGTAGAAAGGCGGCATTCACAGCCGCGTAGCCAAGCAATATTATGAATGGAAAAATGAATTCCTTCATGATCGTTGATCTATATCCGACGAATGCTGCCCTGCTCAGCTGCACAGGAAAGCTAGAACCAGCGATCCGATCGCCTCGACTGTTTGCACTCTACTGACTGATCTTTTCTACCAAGACGGTTCCTATTATCGGTAATAACTTCCACAGATGCGTTGAATATACAAGGCTGATGTTTGTTCAATTATCAACTGTTTACTTTTTCTTTGTTTTCTAATTAACGTTGCATAAGCTTAAAATTGTAACATAGGAATATTTGGGACTTAATTATAATTCAAAGCGTTGAGCTAATCGAGAGATTTAAAACTTTTTTTTTCTTCTTGAGATAAATTTTATGATATAATTTATCGATTAGTCCAAAAATTGGATATTTCTTTTAGACGGGGCGAGGAATTTGTTTATATATTGTTTCACTGTAATTAATGAAGCAAAAAGTATGTTTATTGCTCTTTTAATAATCATTCGATAACACTATATCGTGTGTATCCTTGAATTAAATTACACGCAGGGCGATGACTTCATAATAGTTAATTATTTTTTTCGCTATAAATATTACGTAGAAAAGTATTCTTGTATGCAAAATATTGTTCAATATACATGTGCAATATATGTAAGTACATGTTTAAGAAATAAATTAATTATTGCACCATGTACAGCTAATACTATACAAATGATAAACTCAATTTCTCACAATCCAGCAGTTTCAAAGTTACACATAAAATGCTAACACGAGGAGTTGCCACACAAATTATTAAGCGTATACCTATCCGTGGAAACGATTTATTTTCAGTGCAGACAACTTATTTCGTTACAAATTGCAATCGACAGATTGTAAATGCTTAATTCGCCAAGCGAAAGTACGAACTGTTCGCAGCAACCTCGCAAGATAATTTAGCTTCGTTTAAGATTCCCTCTCTCGTTATCTTACTAATATATCAACGAGTTACACTGAGCACATATAAACAAAAAATAGTTTTTTATAGGATCCACTAAAAATTATTATGAATTTTTATTATGAGGAAACCTCGTTCAGATGATCAAAGAATCATGATAACAGAACATAACTTAAGGCACTCTCTATTGTAAGCACCTCGTGTTTACATAAATACTCAGCTGTCAATCACATTCTAAAATATACGTAATAGTTTCATATTCATTATTTACCCTTATTTATAAAGAGTTTATAAAGAGATTTATAAAGAGTTGTTAAATCAATTTGCTATGGAACGATTGTTGTATTGCAAATGGGACGTTATTAAAAATAATTGGCAAAATTTTGCGAAATCAATGTGCGCGTATGGTAATAAATTTTGTGGTTATTTACAATAATTTATTTGCTTCCATTTGCTCGATAGACGTATATTATAAATAGCTGAAAAACTACGACACATGCATGTCGTATATCAATGTGGTATAAACCCTCGTAGTTTTATTAGTACCAATATATACAAGATTAAATAACAAAACGATGATTATTAAATATCTAACAACTATAATTGCACCCACGCTGAAGTTCTAGAAATAAATAACTTAAAGTCGTGATCGTGATATATAAGTAATTCTACACCTAAATACTTCACTGCACGAACGTGGATCAGTAACATTATTGTCTTGTATTATTTCATGAAAATGCTCATAGACGATCGCAAACGATATTCGTAGAAAGTTAGAATACATTCAATTGTTCCAGACCGATATTTAGATGATTTACCTTAATATTATTAACGTTTAAGTTTGTGAAGGATATTATAATTGGACCAACATCTTTGTATCTTCTTGTCCCGAATATAAAGAACTGAAATTAAGATTATAGATTTTTATATTCGAAAATGTCAGTAATTTTATCTTGAGTATTCTTTTTATGCAAAATAATATAGTTTAATTATAATCAATCATATACTTGTAGAGCATCTTACTGTGTTAGTTACTTTGTCAGAAAAACAAAAAACAGGAGAAAAGTATTAATATTCGGTAAAATGCAAAATTCTTTTGCATTTTATTTTAAATGCAATTTATGATATGCAAATTCATAAATTTCATTAGTATGAAAATGCATATAACATAAATAATTGGCAAAAAGATGACGAACATATACCATAGTTATAGAAAAAATATATTCTTTAATGTATGTGTTTCATGCTAATGGTGTTTACTACGACGTTGTCTTTGTCATAAATTATGTCTAAATTAACCCATCGAAGATACCGCAAGATTCGCGATTTATCTTCATGCGACCGATATTTTGCAATATATACTTACATTTCTAAGATGAATTAAGGATGAATCAAGTTTTTGTACATCTTTGAAACACATCTGGTTTGCGAAATTAATTAACGATGTAAGTTCCTCTGTTAGTTTGTCATCTTATTAATCTAGTACAGTCTGATATATTTTTCTATACAAAATCCGAAATCACAATTAGGATAAAAATATACCGTGTCAACAATATACGTAAAGTGATGCGATGTATAAAATGCCCGCATGGCGCTGTGATCCGTACGGACTTTGACTGCAGGGAACGAAACGGAAGTCCATACTCCGTACAGTGCACAGACGTTATCCCCAATGGGTTAATATCTGTCCCACATTATTGAAAGAAGATATGTAAATATAATATTTCTGGGTTAAAGTTCGATAGCCCTTGCTCTTATTTTTTTCATTTTTTTTTTCATTATTCTTACGTAACGTAAGCATTCACTGAATTTACTTCGTCCCATGCAATTATTATATTTTTTGCTGTAATATATAGGACATCTCATTTGAGTTATTTATGTTCTATTTTTTTTGTTAATGATATAGAAGAATGTCTAATATTTTTTTGTACCATTAACTGAGAATTTTGAAGAATTCATTCTAGAACATTTGCAAAATACATCTCAATCAGTCAGTGAAATAGAAAGTAGTAATATTTGCTCAAATATCGAATTTACTCGCCCAATGTATATGGAATCACATGAATTACTACTACGAACATTAAAAATGAACATTTCCTCTAACACGAGATATATCATTCAAGAAATATTATTCTGGTTTATGTTTGAGCATCTTTATTAGTTGCTAGGATAAAACTTCATGAAGATTGTACATGACACTCATTATGTAGACATAGAGAAAGATTATAGATTGCTGCAACATCTAAAATACCAATTAAGAAAGAATTTTCAACTGTATAACAAAAATATCGTGTTATAAAAAATGGAAAGCTAATGTTTCCCAAGGATTATTCAACCGGTTGTCTATTAGGATATGTAACAGTTGTCGATGTTTTAGCATAAGAAGAATATAGATGTATAAATTGGGTCCGAAAATTCATCATGTTGCTTCGAAGATGCTGGATAAATGTATAAAAAATATATGTTAGATATGTTTATGCAAAGTAGCACGTCCGTTATTGTTATAAACAAACAACGAATATTTATATATAGCAATAGAATTATCTCAGATGTGTATATCATATGAAACGATCCATATACTTATAGTATAACGCACAAACAAATCCTGCAGTTTGTTAATTCAAGTGATTCCATTATTGAGGGAACAAAGCTTTCTTTATTATGCATATTTTAGAAGTGTCGTGCTCAGTATCTTTGATAGAATTGTTGACTTTCCAAAATCTACACATAAATTGATTCATTCCTTTTCTTTTTTTACAACTCTTAAAAATTTAATTCGAATCCCTATTTTCAGTCAATCGAGCTTTTATTAATTTCTAACGCGGTTCCAAAGCCAACCGTCTTCAGTGTACAATTTTGTAATGACATTCTTTTATCAAACTGACTTATCAAAGATCCCTGAGTATGAAGCGTCAATAGCCAAGATATCGAAAAAATATAAATTGACGTCGAAACGTTGTGCTACTATTGTAGAAACTTTCTTATCAATTCTCTCGAATCATGTTATCGAAACTATGTATATTTTCTCAGGACGATCTTAAGAAATATAATTTAAACTCAATTCGCATGCTCGAATTCGCGCTTGCAATGAGCAGGATCCCAAGAATCTTGAAATCGTGTACACTTGATTTCATGCTTAACGTGTATCCGTTATAATTTCTTGATGCTCGAATCAAGTTCGAATTTAAAATCTTTAAATAAGATCACAAATACGAGTTGTTGCTGCTTCACAGCTAAGAATGCATTACTCACAAAATAATGATGATAGTGAAATTAAATTACGTTAAGAGGCTTTCAATAATTTATCCGCTTGTGCTAATGTGAGAGACCCTACGAGAGAGACCAGTGTACGGTCTAGCCATGTTATGGGGTTTGGATACAGGAGACCACCTTCATAAAATCCCAAATGTCCGCCATGAGCCAGTTCCACATACAACGTGTTTGGACGAGTTCCTGAAACAGAAAAATGATACAAAATGTTTATGAAACTGTAATGAGTTATAAATGCATAATGATTGCTAGTACACACTGGCATGTTCCTTGATAGGTTCCAGTAACATCTCAGGTACAATGGGATCATCCAATGCGTTGATGAATACCATAGGTGTCGTAATGTTATCTAAATAGAACAAGGAGCTACTCCACTTGTACATTTCTTTCACGGATCTAAAGTTATGGAGCTGTACAATAATTAATATACAAATTAATATAACTGAAACATAAATTGATATTTAATAATATTTATGTTAAGAAATATTTTACTTTTCTAGTGTATGCTTCATCAAGTTCCGGTAAAGTTGCAGCAGAGATGATATCCCATTCGTTTAGATTATACTTTTGTTTAACTTCTTCAGATAACAAGATATTTTTATGTTTCAGTATAATATTCTTCACAGATTCTGTCATTATATACAGGTAGAAACGTCGAAAATTCTGCCAGTTAAGTAGGAACTTTGTACCTCTATACATAAATTGAACAGAAAGAAAAAAATCTATGAGTACGTCACTTTTCACAGTCATCCTTTTTCGCAAGGAATTTATTTATGAAAAAATGATATGTACTTACTCGATGGCATTATACCCTTGGCAAATAGATATGCCACCAATTATATTGGATAACTTATTCGATCTTTGTTCTCCTAAGTACTTGGTCACAAGATTACCACCCAAGCTAAAGCCAATGCAAATTATTTTTGTATTCGGATGCTTCTCCATCAAACTTTGTAGCATCGTGTGATAATCATCGGTGTGACCTGTAATACGCAAATCGAGCCAAATGTCAATCAGGAATTCAATTAACACCATCTTGATTAAACCTCTTGAGATTCTTAAGGCTCTCACAAAGTAGGCTCTATTAATATATATCATTCAAGGCAACCGCACAAAAATAATGTTCTTCTAGAAATTACTGGAAGTTATACCAGACCACTTCTTCGGAAGATAGAAAAAAAAAAACTCTGCATTGTTCTCTTTTTCTGTAATATTTTCATCAATTAACAGATCAATAAAACTATATAATTCATAATTAACAATGATACGTGTGAGAAAGTTATAATCGATTTTTTCTTCAGTAATAAAGATAACAATAAATAGAAAAAATAATAAAATTGAACACAGATAAATAAAAGTCAACATAAAAAATATTCCAAGGTCGAAATGCACGTAAATAATGATTAGAGCGTAAAGTCGTTAATTTAGCTTGGTAATATTGTAAATGTACTAGTATTTCCATAATAATATGCTATTGCGTATATATACGTACCGTACGTAAAAATTCGCGGTGCAGTGATCTTGACACTAGAAAGGACTCCAACGTGATTAAGTACTGCACATCGATACCCATGGCACTGTGCAAAATGTACGAAAGTTCTGATATAAACACTTTCGGAACTATTACAAATCCCAGGACAGATGGCAATTGTTACATCATCTGTAGTAAAATAAAATATAAAATATTATATCGATTTCATATACATGCAGAGCACAGAGGTTCATTCTTATTCCTAAAACAAATTAATATTTTCCTTCCTTTAAATGCAAGCCAAAGACTTTTCAAATATTTTAATGACTCATTAACATGTCGATATTGTTATACCAACAGATATCTGTTCATAAGCTTAATATGTATGCTAAATATTGACGTTATTCTTGGATAGATATATGTATATCGTATAGATATACGTATAGATTGCTTCACTTGACCATTAAACTTTATTAGTTTTACTAAGCTTCCTTATCTTTTTACCAAGAAACGTTAACTTTAATTATATCGCAAGTTTATCAGTTATAACACGCTTCAAAATCGCGAAAACTATTTAATCTACACCGTGTTATAGCAAATTATCTGGTCAAGGTTTCTTTAATCTTCAATTGGTACGATAGAATCAAAATGATTTGCATTCCTATAGGGGACTGTATTGATTCGTAGGCTATCCTTTGTTTCAGACATAGCGCTTTCAATCTTTAATCTTTATTGAACTTTATTCTGCAAGTGTGAGAGTTGAATGATCAAAGAAAGTCAAAGTCGAAGTTACGCTAATTAAAACTCAATCATCAAAACTGTTTCGACCACTCGCGGAGAGACGCGATCGCGAGGAAGCACGCCAACGGGAGTCGTAAATTCCCGTCACAATTATTCCAATCGAAAATGCTAAGATCCCTAATTGACGCACCTTGGTATGTAACCAATGAAACTATACACCGCGACCTCAAGATACCCACCGTCGAAGAAGAAATAGCAAAATATAGCGACAGATATAGCAAAAGAATCCCTCGAAACACCGAAACCCCCTAATAACTGGGCTACTTGATACGACGGACCAGATTCGCAGGCTGAAAAGGCACTACCCGCTAGACCTAAACGCTAGATTCAATTAGCTATCTAAATTAAGTAATATTCACTTATTTATAACTTACTTGTAAATTATACTTATCTATAATAAGTACTAACTTATTATAAATAATCAGCCATGTCACTGCGCCACGCCAGAAAAATTACTAAAAATTCTCAACGCGAGAATTGATTGTAATTTTAATAAATAAACAAAAAAAAAAATCTGGGGTCTGTCTGGCCCGCGGTGTATGGCCGGGTCCAGGTAGAGTGTTGCACGACGCAACAAAAACAAATAATCGAACTGTATTCTATTGCTTCATTACATCACTCTATGGATGCATACGTCCATATTTAACATAAGATAAGCGAAGAGAACTAGCAAATTACAGAATTTCTTTCAGTTGCAACCAATAGAACTTCAATATGAATTTTTCATAGTATCCTCTTCTGATTCAAGATTTTCAGTGAAACTGACCTTCGTAGTCGTTAGTTAGTGGTTGATAAAGATCATAAGTGAGAGTGGTCTCATCCGGAAGTCCTATGTACACTCGTTCTCCAATCGGCCAAGGGCAACGGACGCGACCAATAATACTGTGAACGATGGTCTGTACATGGCCACTGAAACCCCATAGCCTTGTTGGTTTGTACCTGAAATACATAAACGAGCGTGATGTAATATTTTTATCATTGAAACATATCACGAACGGCGACTTCACCTAGTTTCCAAGCAAACAAATCTTACACAAGATGCATTTTCAATTTCGCGATACGATTTACATCTCGAAGGCGCTTGGAATACAATCGAAGTTCATAAGTAGCGAGTTGACAAACGATTTACATCTCCAAGCTACTTCCGATGAAGTTACAAACGTACATAGAGCATTTCATTTCCCTTGTTATTGTGTAATGATATTATTCGATATTTACTTATAATTCATCTCTTCTAAATTTGCAGTTTACCAGTTTATAGTTCGTAGTATCACGAGGAAACAGAAAATATTTAGAAATCACGTAGTAAGTAAAAGCAAAACAAGCAGTTATAATACTTGGTAGATCTTTATTTAATCTATTTTGTATTCAATTTGAGGAAAATTGTCGCATGCATGGACAGTCTAGTCATAAACCACTACTTCCCTGCGGTATCAATAAATTTAAGCAACTTTAATGTCTTAAGAATTTAAGTAGTTTTTGAAACGTGAAAAATCTTAAGCAAAAGTAAAACTGAGAAAACTACTAATCACTGTAACAAAAGATGGAAAACAGGTCACGGTGGTAATTCGAAAGCAGTCATAAACTATTTTAGGGATAAGTATATGCGTCTAATAACCAAGCGTAAAATTTCTTCCACACTTTGTACATCTCTGACTTACTAACCCGTGCAACTCAATTTCTTTTTCGACTCGTTGATCTGGATCTATGGTATACTATGTGCACGCAGACTCGTGTTTAATTTATTCTTCAATTCTACCAGGCCAGGAAACAACCATTCAACGCGCGTGAAAGTGTGTTTCTCTTCTTTCGTAGCAATTCTACGCAATTTTTACCGGGAGTAAAAGCGAAGTTAAACGTGACAGCGAAACATTAAACTTCTTCGTTGCAACGTACAAAGAAAGAATCGCTAGTGGATCAGTGGAGCATATACGAAGCCGTAAAAATTACTGGCATCAAGCAGTCAGTACTGGTGGAAAATATAACCCGGTCCGTTAATGGCACGGCAAAGAAGATCGCGGTTATTATATTTCTGTGGAAAGGTTTCCTTAGGGGCATCGTAGCCTGATCCAAGAATGCCTACGTTTTTCACCCAGGTATTAAATAAACTGTACTATGACGCTATTCAAACGAGGACAATGACTGTTTCAAAGGATTTACGACCTTACGAACCAAAGTAGATAAGATGTAAAATTTTACACCGATTTCTACTTATTTCAGTGGGTAATGTACTATTCTTTTGATGAAATATAAAGGCCACGTTCTTTGTGAACGCCCAATTACTGCGAACGTAAGGAAAATTTTACAGATTCGACATTCCATTTTAATTACTTCTTCGCTAATAAGATACGTGCGAAGCATTCTTCGATATCAACACGTCATAAGTATGTGTTGTATCGTCGATGGAAGAGATATGTATAATGCTTATGATGAAATCATCAAAGTTTGCTTGTATGATTCAACAACCGAAATAGTCATCGGTGACATATAAAGGAATATGTTGAGTGCAGGATATTTTCTAGAATTATATCATTAAATTCAGGATTCTTCCTTTCTTTGCAATATACTTGAAAAAATCGTTTACAGTATACAGTTTGGTAAATTGGGATTCTGAAAATACAGGATTTTCTACTTTTCACTTGATGCATATATATTACAAAGAAATTTCATATGCCAATCATATAAATGACTTCTGCAGACCGAGATTCCAGCTACTAACTACGTACATATACGTGCGACTAGATCAACGTGTGTCACCATGTAACGTATTAATTTACAATCTCGTCGTATCTCTCCGACCAACAATAAGTACGTCAAGACCAAGTATTTTTCTTCTTTCTTTACGAGTTAGTGTAGTTTAAAATTTCCTATCGTTTAATTAGAAGCACAATAATAATGGTGCTGGAAAGTAGCATTACTCATAAAGATAATCATTGTTGACAAATCAAAGATACAACGAGCAAAAATCATTCTACGATTAAAGTATCGCGACTTTCTGTTGCGTGTTGAGGCAAATGAAATTCAGAATGTCACGCAACAGAGTAAAATTTCGCTGTCGCGTACAGATTGATCGAAGAAAAAGGTGAAATTCTCTTCGTCCCTTGTAAATTATGAATATGCATTCGTGAAGTGTTTCAAGTCTCCTGCGATTAAATAAATAGAATTATGTATTTACGATTTAACGAGATTGCTCTTGAGATATATTTTTCTTTACTATAAGAATTCTTTTTAGCAAGTGGTTGCAAACAATCACGGTGACAGAGAGGGCTTTTACGATTCACACGAATGTAATTAATAAGACATGTCGTTAAATTTTTAATTAGAAGCTGGACGGCCGTTAATGGAAGGAATTATACGTTTCTCACTATCAATCTTCTCTTCGTACTCGTATGTAAAGAAGTTACGTACGTTTTACAACATTTGCTGCTGCTTGCAGTCACGGCCAGCGTATAATCGATCAAAGGCGGGTATTAAGTTTGCTTTTTATTTTTTTATGTGTTACGATAACGATTCGTGCGACAGGTTGTTACATATCAAAATCGAGCGATAAATGTAGACGACTGTTTATTCGCGGGAAAACGTATCACGAAAACCACATCTTATCGTTTTGGAAAATTTCTTTTCGATTTAAGATTGTCGAAAAGTGAACATCCTTTTCTACCAACTAAAATTTCTTCCTGACGTTACGCCATCATTTTTCATCGAAGGAGGTTCATCTAAAAAATTACAAGAAAGAGATAAGACAAAGAATTTGTCACAATTTTTTAATTAAAGGAAATAACTTCACCGAGTGCAAAAGTTTAAATATCCAACGCAGAAAGTTGACGATTATCCACAATATCTATAACTTATATGTACAAGGATTTTATAAAAATTGGAGTGTAACAATAGTCGTTAAATCCACATAACCAGAAACAAATTGTGCAATAGTAATTGAGAATTCAGTATGTACACGATTCGGTTTGCAGGAGAGGAAAGGGATCGAGGTAATTATCAATTTCCTGCCTATCTTTCGGAAATTAACTCGTTCAATCAGGGTTCGATCACTGGAACGACTTTCGATCGTCATGATGTGAAACTCTGCCTGATTGAAGATGATTCCATAGTATGTAAATGCATACCATTACGAAAAGGGATTTCGTTCTATAAAAGTAAAAGTGAATACAACGAGATTGTTAAGAAACGCGATCACTCGATAAAGTGAAGGAAGTCTCTCTGTGCAAATGCGTCGGTTAAATAGCTGATTATTAGTCAACGTCGGCTTTTTTGGAATCGAAGATATCACGGAAAGCATTTGCATCCGCAATCAGAAAAATATGAAACCAATGCAGTCTTTGGTGAGTATCATATCACGAAGTTCTAAAAATACATATGTAAATATATGAAATATTTTTTTCTTCTTGGAATTAATGAGGTCGCGATTACATGAAAAATTACGTTTTCTCTTGCACGCTACAATCTGTGGTTTAAGTCTTTCGTATATCATAAGAAATAAGTCTCCTAACGTATATAATAATACGATTCTACTAATAATAAAATGGAACAGAGGAATCGCTGTTTTTTTCACTTTCTTGAACTGAACTATTTAAGAGATCTTCCACTGTTGTAATTATCTTCTGTTTATTACACGTAATCTTCTTTCAGAAATATTGATATTTAAAAAGCGTCTTGATATAAATATTTTCAAGATTTCTTTAATATATAAAATCGATTTACGGTAAAATACGAAGAAAGTTATGCATAAATCTCATGCAATGATAACTTGTTGAACGTTCAACTTGCTCTGATACGTCCGTTTCGGTGAATCATTTTTTTTCCAGAAAAGAACTCCTACATTTTTCCAGCGAGCTCATGTTTGGATATACAAGTGAGCAGTTCAACTTGCATACCTCTTCTTCTTTATTTTAATCCAGAACATGATCGATGAATTATCGGTTCCTTAAAAATTTCGATATGAACCATAATTTACAGATACGGTAGTTGGATTATTCCACTCTTTGTCTGTGTAATTCCAAAGACATTTGTATTAATAAAACGACGCTTTAAGTATGATTTGCTTTAATTTCAGATAAGCTCTCAACAACAATGTGTAGCGTTCGTTGCAATGTTCTGATAAATGTGATGCAAACATACTTAAGCCATTTATCCAGTGAGGTCATAGCCAAGAGCAGAACAAGACATTATGCAATACTAAAAATGATAGAACAATGCTAACAATTGCACTATCTGCATCCTTTTCCAAATTATATCATCTCGATCCGATTTATCTGCTTTACCTCTTCTCACGACAATTTTGTCCAAAATTTCAATGAGATTTATTCAGAATGAAATTTTAATTTTACATGTACTTTGATTTGTAAATATCTAACAAGGTGAGATACTTCTCCGGATAAATGTTACAGTAATTTTAAATCATTGATTATAGCGACACAAATGTATATGATGTATAAGCAATTATTTTATCGTGGAAGATTATTTTTAAAACGCATACTACTTTGAAGGAACTGGTTAAAGTTAATACAGCTTGCACAAAGAAATTGAAGTAAATTACTAAACTTTTTTTCTTGTATTTCCATTTTTGTGAATGAGAACATATTTTATGTTCAGGAGGTTACAATATAAGGTTACTAAAACTTATTTATGCTTTTCTTACAGGTGTTTATTATTAATAACTAGATTATGGATATTTTTGCACACTCGTATTTTTGTAAATTTAATTTACAAAATGGAAGTTAGATAGAAGAAATACATAAATATTTGCAGTTTTCTAATAAAATAATAAATGACAAACTGTACAAGCGGCACGTACTGGTTTACTATCTATATTATATAGATTACAAAATATGTAAAATGTAGATATTATCAGAGGAATGTGACCGTGGTACAACGGGGTTGACATTAAGTTTTCTATAACGCGTATTAAGTGATGTAATTAAGTAAATTGAGAGGGTCATTGTCTATTAGTGAAAACTAGATCAGGCCCGTGCTAAGCGATTAAAATAAAACTTACCATTCAATCGTGCCTGGTAAGTTTCGCGAATTTTCGGGTTTATCGATCGATAAATCGTATTCGAGACATTTAGTTATCGAGAATTTATCAAGTATAAATCTGATTAAAAAATAAAGGGTCCATTGTATAAAATTTGTCACGTGTAATTACTTATTTGTATGCACGCAAGAAAAATATCCGGCGTACCGAGGTAACCTAACCTCACTTTCTACCATGAACATTATGCAGCGAGATTCAGAACCTGGAGTTTTGCTAGTGGTGAAATAATTGATGAAATAAAAAAAGAAAGATTGTTGGAAAACTTACGGTTCTGTGATGACAGGAGCGATTTTAAGGATCGTCGTTAGGAATGACTGATCTTTACAGACGATCAATGGCTTCTGCGGTGCACTGTTTACGTTTAATATCCTGAACAGGATACACAGGATCACGGCGAACACGGCTAACAGCGCCGTGGACATGTTTCTCCGTTGCTTATGCCACAAAAATTCGATTTCTTCCTTTTTACGTTCCACGCCAATACCGAATGGATATTGACGTACGAAAAGGAATGTTTAAGTTGATTGGTTGCTCCCTTGTGCAATGATATATGTATATGTATGTATGCTGGAGGACTACGAAGGACCTTCGGTCACTACTGAGTCGGCGATGCACAAAATACGTGATACTCGTCGCGAGGACTGTATGCGACTGTATTTCGCGTTTGTTTTACCGGCACTTGACGGTCGATTTGCGCATGCCTACCAATATACATATGTACACCTAGGTTCACGGAACCTCCATCTGTACGCGTCGGTCGAAACTTCGATTTGGATTATGGGAGACAGAGCCAAAAGTCAGACCCAGCTAGATAGACGATTCCAAAACACAAGTTAAATTTTCAGATGATTCTGCTTATATATATGCACATACGTACACGGTCAGAGAGTTGTGTCTCGAATGCCGCGAATCGCAGCTGGTTCGTGGCGCTAGTTCGCATTCGCTGTTATTTAGAATCCCACTAGCGTTATGGCACTACTTTCCTCTCTTTCTTTTCTCCTCTCAAAAAGTTCCGCATAATAATTTTTTAAACTATATTGTTAAATGTACAGATACAAGGTAGAAATTAGGTTTGAATTTTTGCATGTAATATTTAACCATAAATTTTAATGTTGGCTATACTGAAGAGTTTAAACAGAAAATGATGTCAAGTATCCAGAGAGCAAAAAATATCTTTATTCATGGAAAAGAACGTAAATTGTTGTAAGTGCTAGAATAAGTGAATTTAGTACCTAGGGCCATTGTTAGAAACAGCTAAAATCATGTACAGTATCCAAAAAAAAGTATTTGCACTTCACCATATTTGTAATATAATATTTACATACTAATTAGTTAGGTTTAAGTATACTAAATTTTATACCCTTTAGTAGTACTTTTATAGAATTTTAAAAATTTGATACTATGAAACTGAAATACGGAAACTGATAATTTATCGTTTTATTGGAAAATAAGGGTATGTGCGAATACTTTTTATAGTCACTATATATCAACTTTAAACCAATATCTTTTATTTACATTGAGAATCTTCACTTCCATCATTTGCCACTTCAACTCTATAATTCAATGCCAACAAAAATTGTTACGAGTATAATTTACTGAATTATGTTATGTTGAAATTAAAATTACTAAAAATAAAATGTTCACTTTGAAATATTTCACTGTAACGAACAATAAATGTCCCCACAATTACTATATAATTAAATTTTTATATTTCTCACACATGAATAATGGAAAGCGACTATGCTTTGATAAGGACGTCCGTACATTGTCCCCTTACGGCAAAACGATTCTATTCGCGTTTTCGAAGCACGGTCGAATCTTCTTCGAGGCTGCGAACGATTCACGAAGGTAATCGCGAAATATCGTGTCACTGACCCGTTATATTATTTGAGAACACTATAGGAATTCTTGAGCCACAGTTAAGGTTAAGGTCAAGGTTGTTCGGTCTATTAGCTGGATCGATACTTCGATAATTAGTCGATGCGGGAACGATTTCTATTTTACGGGTCGATGTCACAAAATGCGATTGTTGCACAGTTTTAAAAATCGCGTTGTGCAGAGTGGTTGGTTTTGCAGCTTCGTATCTTAAAATATTTTTAATAATTATTAACGCAGTGACTGCCACGCGAGTTTTATGCATGTATCTTATCCTGGGAGCCACAATAGATTGAGATATACTCTACTATAACATTCATTTTTGGAAAATATATTATATTTGCTGATTTTTTTTGATAATGTCATCTAAATCATTCACATCTTTGAAAATATTTTAGCCTATGAAAGTTATCTTATTTTAATCAGTTTACAAAATATAATAAAACGTGAATAATTTGTTACTTCAATTTGTTTAACTGTCCATAAGTGTATCTTTTATATATGATATATCAAATGTTTTTGAAAAAATGAATGAAGATTGATGATTAACAGATACTATTAAGTGATACTTGAGGTAGTTCAAAATGAGTGCATGACACTCCCATAATTGAAAAATTCATTGAAAAACCAATGCTTTGAATTTTAATTTGCTTCCAACAGAAATATTATGCGATATAACTGATAAACGATCGCACGTACTCTTTTACGTCGTAATTCTCAGATATTTGAAATATATCGTTGCAAAAGAGTTGAAATTATCGATGTGTGTATATGTGTCTGTGTCATAGCAACCATTATTGAAATAACCGCGTATCTAGTAACGATTTATATATAGGATGATATAACAACTCGGTGATGCTTCTCGTCATTAAGATGCTTAGAAATGATATAGAATTTCATGTTGTAATTTGAATCATCTTTTACAAAACTACTTGTATTAATTCATCCAATTAAAGAGTAAGATGCGAGGAAAGAGTAAAAAGAAAATGGCCAAAAATAATGGCAAGAATGAAAAGAAGGGTAGAAACGGCAAGCACAGCAAAAACAACAATGGTGGTAAAAATAAGGGAACAAAAAGGTCAAGAAAGAGTGGAGGAAGGGCAAAATTTACTATGGATATCTTTAATGAAGAGGTCATGGAAAATGCTTATTATACTTGCCATAATATTATGGATGTATTGAAGTGTAGAGGATTCCCTTGGCCTGAAGCACAAAAGAAGAAGAAGAAGAAGAAGAAGGGGAGGAAGTGAATAATAATCACCTAAAATGACCAGATATTTGTATGATAAGGTATCAATAAAATATATATATATTTTTTTCATAGAATTCACTCACGTTTTAAATATTCAGAAAAATATATCTATAATACTCTGTGTAACTACATTTTCGACGTAAACATTATAATATATGTAGTATTTAGACATAACAAAATATTTTAATCGTCAATCGTCATCCGTACTTTCTCTTTCCATTGCCCCAACAATGAACTCACAATACTTTTCTGTATCAAATTCTGTATGATTAATCATGAACGCTCCATTGAACACACAATGGACCGTCACTGTCTCTGAATATTGTAAATCCGGTAGTAACTAGATAAAAATAAATTTAATATCATTATTAGATCAATTATTTGTATAATTGTATAGAGAATGATTAATATACACTACCTTTGGTGTGAGTAAAAAATACTGAGAACTATTTGCTCGTCCAGTCATTTTCACAAGCAAATTAAATACTCTTCTTTCATTTACAGCATCCATGCCCTGTGATGAAACAGAAATGTTAGAATAAAACGCTAATTGTATAAAATTCAATAAGAATACCTGATTAATTTCATCAACACAGCGAAATGGTACTCTTGACAATTCCTGAAGTGCAATCATATAAATAGCAGTAGTTACAGCTCTTTCTCCACCACTTTGATGATATCTTGTTAATTCTTGTAATTGGTCGGTATTTCTGAATTTTACCCTAATCTTGAGACCATACTGATCAAATTCCATCTGTAAGCATTGAGATCTTTCTAAGTTCTCAAATAATAAGTATATCAGCTATTTTATTTAATGGTAACTCACATGATTCTCTGGTTGTGCCAATACAACTTCACCAGCACAATCCATTGCTGAGAAATACATACTGAAATTAGAATTAATTTTTTCAATGGTTTGTGATAAAGGCGTTAACCATTCTTTCCGTAACGATTCTATATTTTGTGTAGTTTTTTGTAATTCTTGTGTTTTACTCTGAATCGAATCTTTTAATTGGTTTATATCTTGTTCTACTTGCTCATATTCTTGTAATATCTGAAATTAAAGTGGATAATCAATTCATTTTTTATCTGTCAAACTGTATATTTAACTGTAATCTTTTGAAGCTCACATTTTCTCCATCTATATTATTTCCCATACAAAACATTTTTGCTTGCGCGATATTCAATTCATTATTAATTTCCTCTATGGTCGGCGGCAATTTATTGAATATCTTTTTTATGGGTGCAAACGCACTGTCCGAGGCACTGATACCATTGGTAGTTTGCAATGCTTGATTAAATATTCTTTGTACTTCGTACTTCAGAGGTTGTAATTCCTGGCATAATTGCTTCACTTTATCTTCTGCTTCCTTGAGTCGCTCTCTTAAATCGTGAGAATTGTTTATTTTCATTCTCAAAGATCGATTACGCAATGTTAATACATAGTCGGTTGTCTCACGGTCCATAATGCATTCAACAGACTCTACTAATTCAGTATTGTATGCTTTATATATTTTTATTTGCTTCTCCATAATTTTCTGTGGAATTTATAAATGCATATATATATATATGTATTATTTTTTTAATAATACAAAAAATTATTTAATCTTTAATAGAACCTTTATTTCTTTAGTAGAAGATTCTTTTATTTCTTCAACAGTGGTTCGCCCATTTTGTAAATCTACAACTTTTTTCTCCACTATATATATTTTAGATTTCAGAGTTTGTATTTGTTGAAGATCTTGCTGATATTTGTTTCTGGTAGCTTTTATTTTATCTAACTCTTTATTTTGTTCATGTACTTGCTCATCAAGCTGTTTAAGTTTATTACTTTCCTTGTTTTTCTTCTCTCGTAATACTTTCAATCTGGAAGAATATTTTAATTATAACTTATTCAAAATATTATAACTTTATCAAATAAAAATATCAACAAACTTTTCTTCAATGTTTAACATTCTTGATCTATCTAACACAATAGATAACATTCCTGTACCCGATACTGGTTGCATTCCGATAGATTTTTCTCCAGTGTACTTAGATCTATTTACCATATATACATTATTTTCTAAGAAATAAAATTAAGAAATAATGATCTCAATTCTATTCATTGCAATATACTAACGTATATCAATTTACTTACGACTAAAGTAACAACGTATATTGTTAGGTATACGATCGATGTTATCATCAACTTGATTTTTTCCTATGGGTATATTGTTTAAATTATACATAGACACTAAATATTTCATAATGGTGCTCGGAGCTTCAATCAGCGATACTAAGTAATGAGTAAAGCCAAATTGTTTAATGTGTTGCAATGGAACAATTGGATTCATAGAAACATCTTTCGCAGGATCGGAATGTACAACGTTTACTTGTAAATTGTGCTCGTCCCTTAAGTAATGCAATAACATGTTCATATCTTGTTTATCTTCACAAACAAATGCTATCATGTCCCGAAATGGAATGATATTTTCCAAATACTTCGTGTAAGAAGCTTCCTTCACGTTCATATTAAGTAATATAGGTTCATGTATCATATTTGAAAATTTGTTACGATTTTCCCTCAGCCACTGCACTGCTTTATATGTATCAACACTTCTCTCCCTTAACAATTGTAATCGTTTTGCTTCAATATTAAGAGCTTGTAGTTCTGCTTCTTGAGCTGAAAATTGTATTTTGTTATATTTAAAAGCAACAAAAGTAATTTTAATAAAATAAAATAATTTAAATAAAATTTACATGCAATTTCAAGGTTTAGCTGGTCTTCTTTTTGTTTTGATTCTGAAGCTTGGCCTACTAACATATTAATGATATTCCTTTTCTTTTCTATGTCGGATATTATTTCTTGGCGCTGTTTCACTAAAATTTCCTCTGTAAGATATAACATATTCTGAAAGTTTTATATTGTCTTAAAATATATTATCCCAAAATATAGCATAATTAGAATAGAACAAACCAGATCCAATATCTTTCAACATTAGTAATAAATCGTTATCAAGTTTTTTTTTTTGTTTCTGTGCAATATCAATGTCGTGATCTCGAGCCTCTTCTATTTGAATTCTTTGCTTGCATGAATTTTCGCAATCTTTAACATCATTTTCGTAGTCTACAATATTGTCCATCATTTTCTTCAGTTTCATATCTCTGATCTTGACTTTATTTTTCTAATTGTAAAAAACATAGAATATATTTATATTTTATATTTATATTTTTATTGTTCAAACTATGTGATCTTACATGGTCTGAAAGACAAGTTTGAAGCAATTGAATTTCTGACTTCATTTGTGTTATTGCGTCATTAACAGGCTTTATTTCCGCTTCTAAATGTGCCACTTCAGCTTGTGCAGCATTCTTCATGTCTTTTAACTGCAAACATTAGCAATTATAAAATAATGATATGAAGTAATGATTGAATCATAAAAATATGGATCCAAATAATGATGTAACGATCACATAACCATTACTTTTATAATTTTGTATTCCTACCTTAACTAGTTCTTTACGTCTTTGTTCATATAGTATCCATGCCTTCTTCTGTTTCAAACGTAAAATTTTCTCCTTTATTAATTTCTTTTCTTTTATACTACTGACACTTTCTTTTAAACTATCGTAAATCTGAGTTTTCGATTCTAATGACTTTTTTTTACTTTCAATTTGTTTCTCTAAATCCTTATGATCTATCCTATATTGTATCAAGTTTTTGTGACGTTCGACTATAATGGGATTACAAACAGATCTTTCTGTATTTTCTAACAACTCTTGTGCATTCATCTTTGAAAAATCTTGTACTTTATCTTGTGGGAGAAATTGGCAAAGATTATCTATCTGAAAGTAAAAAGAAGTGAAAGTAATTTTTATTCAAATGAATATTTCTTATATACACATACCTGTATGTTAAGACTTGTTGTTAATTCCTGTATTTCTTTAATACCTGTTTGTCTATTATCAAGGAACCAGAAAGATTTCCCGCATTTGTTAAATATTCTTCGAATAACAATATCGTTGCCTTTCCCATTTTTAAGATGAATTTCAATCTTTGCTTCATCACATCCTTTTTTTATATAATCCGCAACATGAATAGCTCGACCAATGGTGGTAGGTTTACCTCCCAATCCAAGCACAATCGCACAAACAATTGTCGATTTACCAGTGCCATTAGGGCCAATAATAACATTTAAGTTCCTACCAGGTTTTACACAAACTTTATCATAAGTCCTGTAATAAAAGAAAATTTTATACATATTTAAACTATTATTTCTTTATAAGCATTAAAAAAGAATGTTTAATTAGTACTCACACAAAATTTTCTAAATAAATATAAGTAATTATTCCTTTATCAATATCGTTATTACTCATGATGTTTCTTTGTACAAACCTTTAAATAAATTACATGAATTCATTATTGAGAAATTACTATTTAAGCAACTATTATATGTTTCATGATAAGAACATAAGAAATAGCAATTACTATATCTCATTAAAATTAATTCATAGAATTCTACTAATTATTTACTTATACTTCAAGTTACACGAGAGGTTTCAGTGGCAAGTAAACATAACCTATTCAAAACAAATACATTCGGCTCCAAAAAATGTAACTATTCATAGGTGTAACTTGTAGTTGTATATGTTTGAACCACTTTACACATGTACAAAAATATATTGTACATAAATATATTATAATATATATAAACATTACATAAATATATGTAAATTATGCAAACATATTTATTTAAAATAATAATATAAAGCATAATAATATAATTTCCTTTTGAAATTATATACGAATAATACATATTTGTATGATTAGTACTTACAGTTCCCTATACAATATTATTAATATTGCACAATTTGTTAAGAAATTACAGATTTATTTATTAACATTTGCGAAGTTCCTTTACTATTAATTTATGTTGTCCTTTGCTATTAATTTATATGTAACAAAATAATTAAATTATGTGTAATTTTAATAGAATGGTTATAGCTTATATATAAGCGATAAAATATGACAAACCTATTTAAACGTGTCTGAACTCCTCTCTCTTCCAACTCAAAACTGTATGTTCCTTTTAACAATAGAAAATGATTTTTTTATCAAACTATAATGCAAATAACAGACCACTATATTTAGTGACAGTATTAACTACAGGAAATTGACACATAAACTACGCACAAAGTAATGACGTCAAAAGATATAATTTGAATTGATAAACTTATTCTAGTGAGTAAATTTAACGCGAATGTTTCCACTATCATAGTACTTTTCATAAACGAAACATACATACATATGTTATTATGACTCAACTTATCATTAATACTATGTTTGTAACGAATATAAAAATCAGATAATAACCAAAATAACGATTCTAAATATTCTAATGAAGACCCTCTTTGAAGATATTGTCATCTTCTAAAATATTTTCAATAAAAAGCATTTCACAGCTGATAAAAATACGAAGTAAGAAATAAAATTGATAAATAGTGCATCATGAATTACTCTCATTTCGCTTTATGGATCAATTGTAATCACTATAATGCTATTACTACCATATTTCCTGCAAGCCTTTTATGTTACGAAACACTTTCCGTTAGTGGGTTGTATTATTCTTTTCCATAAACCATAACATTTATACTTCTTACGGTAAGAGATATTTTTCCTTCAGGATAGTATAAAACACGATTTCTAAGGCGAACGTAACTTTCGTATAAAAAATACAGTTTCGCTTGCTTCGTGAAGAATCTAAATATCTACATAAAAAATTACTAAAAACCACATTGTTTTAGCTCAGGTTCTTAAAATGTATAATCGATCAACGAAATTCGAGAGAAGATCAGTTAAAAAGTGTAAATCATGGTCGTCGTACTTCGGTAGTTACACATCGTTAATAAGCCCTACTGCTTCCATCAATCGCTTCATGGGATTTTTACCATACAAACTCAAAGCATCCAAACTCGTATACTCGAAATCATACTCCGTTTTCTCTACAATCTCCATCATTATTTATTTGAGCTGCGCATCTCTTGCTCTGTACGAAATGAACTTTGTTTCAGAGAATTTCTTGACAGTGACAGCTAAATTGCATTTTAATTTAATATTATGCTGCGGTCCCATGATTTTCATTATGAATTATGTTAAAAGTATGTCAATGATCCGAGTGATGAATCGCGTCTCGAATGTTTCTCGTATACTGCCTTCAGAAATTTTTTGTGGAGTGGCTACAAGAATTCTGATAAAAGATACTCTGTTCCTGATACTACTAGTGAGCTACATCCCACACATTATCTACCTCTACAGAAATAATATTTTTGGTTACACGTGTTGGTATACTTTTTTCGGTGTCATCGCACTGATTAGCTTGTACACGAATAACGTATACGTGCTAAATGCCTGTTTTAAATACATAAATGATTCTTTAGTGCAAGTGAAGGAAATTCTAGTGAATGATGAGCCTCATCTACTCAGAAGAGTCTATCATATGCAGAAGAATCCTATATTCTTGCCGAAGTTGAGGACTCTTAAAAAGCAACATCTAGACATGAGCGAACTCATTCAGCTACTGAATAGCACGTGTAGCATGCAAATCGAAGCCACGTTCACAATAATGGTCATCGACATTACATTTAATATGTACAACCATTTAATCTTGTTCAACGAAGTAGGCAAGACGAGATCGTTCTCTTTTGCTCTTGTCTTCGCAATTCTTTACACCGTACACGTAATTATAACAGTTTCGATAGTTGAAACTACCAGAAGCCAAATGACGAAAATTGGCTCCAGCGTTCATCGAATTCTTATAAATACTTTCGACGATCAGGTGACGACGGAGGTAAGATGAGACGATTATTTTACTATCGATGATTTATGTTGGAAATATAGAAGAAATATATTGAAATTGTAATCAATGTACGTGATTCTAGTTGGAGTTGTTCTCGTTGCAAGTGCTGCAAAAGGGTAACGTGTTCGTGATGAAGGGACTCATAATAGACGCAACTCTTTTGACAAAGGTAATAGGATATTGGATCAAAAGGAATGAAGTATTTTTATCGACACTTGTTACAGATGGCGTGCGGCATTACTACATTTTTGTTAATATTAGTGCAGTTCTTACTCGTCGAGTCTTGTTAAAGAAAAACTCCTGGATTAATGGATGAAATATATTTAAAAAATTAGTTAGAAAAATTGATAAAATTAATTCATAACAAATTTATTTCCTTCGCAATAAAGTGGCATGTTTAATCACGTTAAAAGCATCTTCAGAGCACGACGCTTCATAGTTACTTAGCTATTCCAATTATTTATTTACACGTACGTTTCATTATCGAACTGCGCGTCTTCACGCCTTGATAAATGAGTTTCATTATACATAGTGTTTTCGGCTTAAAAACGATAGTCCGTTTTATGGATTATAGTAGTCTACCTACATTTATGGCTACGTTTCTTCGGTAACATTGAATTTTTTCGAGACTGCTTAACATCTAATGACTAACATCTAATGATGTTAACGACAAAAGTCAAGGAATGTGGAAAAGTGAAGACACATAAGACATGGGAGTTATTTAGGGCAACAGACTTCGAATCGTTGATGTACCCGTGCTTTTGCATCTGCTGGCTACTCGGATATTTTCCTTACAAGTATCAACCTCCAGTATATTCACTTTCGAAGCAACGTTTTGCCTTCTCCACGTCTATGATGTTCATTTTCGTATTCTTGTTGCTTTTCATAATCTACGAAATCAACATTGGCACGAAAATAAACTACAGCATACCAGAGTCGATTCACGGGAACATGTACGCGTTCTTAGATGGGTTCGTGATCGTGGTAATGTATTTGTCAACTGACGCTCGATTATCGGTAATCCAAAATCTGTCAAGAACCAGCTGCATATTGCTTACAAAGGGTTTCAAAGATTTATCCAAAATGATTCACACGAAGGACATTTTATGTTTTTTATTTCTGGCCATCCATGTACCAAACTGTTTTAAACACGGCATTTTCGTGACAGTACGGAATCTTACCAACATATACATAATGATGACCAACTTGTCCATGGACATATTCTACACAAATTGCGTGTGCATTTTGAAAGATTGCTTCAAGAAAATGGATGAATCTATACGACAACTGAAGAAGCTCCGAATCAATGATAATATGTCGACGCAGACGTTCATGCATCATGAACGGATAAGTCCATTGGTGGTGATGAAGCTGAAGAATTTGGAGGAAAAACACTTGCAAATTAGCGATGGGGTGGAATTGCTGAATCATACGTTTATGATACGTATTACAGTCGCAGCTATTACGACGTTCAT
>NT_176518.1:0-80897 GCF_000188095.3 Bombus impatiens
AGCAACATTTTGAAATAACATATCCCTATTAATATCCATATCTATTCTAAACAATAGCTGGTCTCATAAACAGTCTCATCATCTACCTTATGTATATGTCGGAGAAGCGTCAGGAATAGGGTTGTGGGCGTTTGCTAGATCTGCATTGGAATTGGCCATCGCTGTGTTATAACGAAGGTACGGCCTGGTTTTACGAGTATGGATACTACCGATTCGGCAATCAACTGCGATGGTTGGGCACTGGCGATACTAGTGACGTTGGTCTTAGGTTCGATAACGAATCCACGGTCAACGGGAGGATAGATATACTTGCTCACACAATACTCACAGATCGTAAGGCGCTACTCTCTTCGTGGAGGAGATCGCAAGAAAGAATGAATTTTCGTCCCGATGATGCCACCGAGGAAAACTATGATGGGGTGTGTCTAAGGACACGAGATCACCGGATTCGTCAAGTATAGCTCTCGTTCCGAAAGTAAGGGAAATTGATGTCGCTGTCAATTGGTCAATTTGGGACAAATACTGCCTATCCGTTTGAAAAATCTTAATTCCAGGAAAAACCCAGGTTTTATAGCGGGCCCTCAGGCTAACTGAACTTGTATTGTGTAAGTGCCTCAACATTTGGTATTCATTGTCCGAAGGAACCGTTGGAATGTTTTACTGTCAGGTACCTCTATGGGTATTTCCTTTAATGAGGGTCATACTACCACTCCACACCTTTGTTAGACGAAGCGCCCGTTCCGTTGACCGCGGCTACGTTTGGCGACTGATGGTCGCCTTTAGCCCAAGTTTATCACAAATCGCAAACAAGTGCAATTGGGCAGAATGACGGCAAATTGTTTAATTACAACTGTAAACTTTAATTACAATTTTACAATTTTACGGATTTTCCCGAAGTTCCAAAGGGAAGGCTCCGGTGTCCTTTCACCTTCGACAAATATATATATATGAATTATGGTTTCTGACAAGGTTACGGGCGTAACAGTTATTATTATTTGTTATTACTGATTTTATTTATCATCTGATCTTGAGATAGCCTTTTCTTTGTACTGATTGCATTTATTTTAAGAATAACTAAAATATTTTGTCGGCTCATCAAATTGACCTCTCGCGGTGGGCAAGGCAGAATATAAATTTTTTTTAGAAAATAAAAGAGCAAACTAAAAGTAAATACCGAAAAATATATTGGATGCATGTCTTAGAAAAAGTCAGAAATTATGAAGCGATACGATAATGTTTAAATATGGTTAAATTTGAATAGAAGTTCGAGAGCGGTCAATTTGACCGGCACTGGTAGGTTTAGTGTTAACACCAGTTCTATGCTTTTTTGCAAATTAATTGCTTCACGACTGATTTGCAAACTTATTCTTATTTACATTATACAAACTATGTAACTTTACGACTAAGAAGTAATTCTTAATGAAGAAAATTAATGAAAACGTAAGTATTGTTAATAAATACCTTTTTAATAGTTGAAACATGGAGTTATTCGTAAAAGAGTTATATTTTGCCAGAGTAAATGTCCACTTATTGTACCCTTGTTCCATGTCACGAAATTTCCTTAGAAGATCAAACTGATCATACGCCATTTGATCAATAAACACCATAGTAAGCGACGGCAATGATAAGGTAAGTGAATACATAATATTGCTCTTTATATGTATATATATACCAATGTACTTCTAATATTTAGATGCAAACATCCGCGCCATCTGCAATTTTCATGCACTTGAAAATTAGCATCAGATTTGAAAATCTATAATATTAATTCCACTTATTAATAATCTCTTTAAGCCCGAAATATATATATATAATTAAAACATTAACTTTAAATTGTATTAAATTTTGAATAAAAGCATTGAAAGGATAAACAAAACACCTTGCGGTTTCTTTAGCTTCAGTATCAAAGCTGAGTGTCATGGCCATGGCCACTGTTGGTCAAAGTATCACATTGTCGTACTTTTAAATTGTATTAAACAATTTATTTAAACAGATCAAACAATAAGCATGTTGATAAAGGGGTGGCGTATGATTCTCATCCATTTTCTTATTGCTTGGGAATGGGATTAATTCACTTAAAAACTGAGTGATACGTATAAAACCAAGCGAATATCCGGCAAGAGCGAATCGTGTAGGAAGGACGAGGAAAAGCGCCGTAAAGTTTCACGACGTGTAAGGAACGGAAACAGAGGTTAGCTTATTGAACACAACTACCCTAGTCAGTTAAGATGGTGGTCATTAAGGTTGTGGTGGTGGCAAAAGTGATGTCATTGATATCAATTTAGTTAAAACGTTCAACGAAGAGACAAAGGAGGAAAGCCATTCTTATAAGTAACAGTGTTTATGAGTTTCGTTAGTTATCTTATCAGGTTTTTATCACATATCATTTGAAAGTACGTGAGTGTTAAAATATTAGCTGTGACGGAACAATTGATTGTATATGTATACATTTATCTTTCTCTCAATAGATACTTTCCTCTCTATTAGTTTCTCCGTCCTGCTCATTCCTTCAATTGTTCTTTCTATCCTTTTTGTTTATTAATATGCATTGAAGTACCTTCACTTTATTACGAATGAATCTTCCGAAGAATAGGATTGCGTGTCAAAGGAAAAACCAGTCGATCGTTATTCGATCGAAAATTGCCGTGTTATTCTGTTGGAATTAAGTGACCGGCTGATTAAAAGTACAACAGCAGATAAATTAATGAATATGCAAAGTTTTTAAATTTGTGTCGCGCGAAATTTTCAATTTTTTTCCGAAGGTAAGCAAATTGAGAAGTGTGCAAATTTCGTGGATGATTACTAATGGTTAAGCGTGTTTCTCTGCCGTGAATACTTTAAAGATTAATTATATTAAGTGAAGTATATGTATAAGTAATGCGACCTTTGTAGTAATTCGTTTTTATCGTGTTTCAAAGATGTCATTGTTAAATTTTTGTTGCTTGTAATTTCCTTATTTCAAGCAATTTTCAGTGTACCGTAAATTTTTTTATCGATCGAAAATAGGTCATCAAGATAAAGTACGGGACGTCCACACAGTTACATTCCTCAATTCCTGGCGCTTTTAATGAATCAACATATAATGAACTTTGGTAGAGAAATGTGCTTTATGTCAATAAAAGCTGTTCTTGTCACACTTGTCAAAACATATTAACTACTCAATGTCTTGTATTAATTGTGATATTTAAAATATGTTTGAAGTTATGTTACAATTTATCAAATTGACTTTTTGCAATTAGTGTGATTATCTATGAAGCAGTTGATTATACTTATTAATTTATAACAAATTACATTTAACATTTTTTATATGTGAGATAATATATGTTATAAGGAAAAGAAAACATGAATAGTTATACAAATATACTTTTAACAGGGTTGCAATAATGTCTAAAAAGATTAATTGCAACAAAATGTTAGTTCACCAGTTATCGTCTGTATTACCTGATGATAGGCCCATCACAGCCATAAATATTGTTGAAGATATAGATAAGTGTCCACCAAATTTTACAGTGGTAAGTAACCTCACAAGATAGTTTGTATAAATAAGTTAGGGTATTTAACCTGGTGTTTATAACTATTTTTATATTACTATTTTTTAATTTTCTATAAATGTGTACTATTTTTAAACGTTATTTTACCTTTAGGTATCACGAACATATGACCAAGATACTGATGCTGATCTATGGAGAGAAAGTGGACTTTTTATTAAAAAGAAAGGCAGATACATATGTTTTTCAAAGACTGAAGGGTTACCGCAGTGTGTGGTCGAAGATATCGTAGTCATTAATGAACGAGATACTCCTCCAGAAGGATATAGCATAATTTCTTGTACTGTAGATTCAAGTGAGCATACGTAAGACTAATCAATGTATCATTTATCAAGAATTTATTTTCATTTAGTACATTGCAATAATGAATTTTAGTGCAGAAGGCATGGAGAAAGAAACAGGTGTGCTATAAAATTAGAAATAAGGAACTATGTTCGAAAGCAGTTACTGATATTATCATATGTAGTAGAGTTATACATAAAGTTTATACATCTAAAATGGCACCAAACGGATTTATTGCTGCTGGGTATATCTATAGAATTTTATATTTATGAAAGTTTCATAAAAATCAAATTATTCTTATTCCTATTCTTTTCAGTGTTATTAACGGAGTTTGTGTTTGCTACAAAACTGTGGATATTGTAAATGGGAATTCAAATTCACAGTCATATGTTAATATAGAGTAAGAATCGTCTTTATCCTATAAGCAATTAAGATGTATTTGCCTTAATGCTTACCACTTATTCTATATAACGTCTTATTTATAGCTTACTACAAAGTGCTTCCCCAAATCCATCAAATGGGACACCCCATAAAATACCGCCTGAGAGGCCACCAAAACCAAAGTTTTCGCCAAAACCAGCAAATGGGGTTTATCCAAAAATTAGTGGAAGTGGAGGAAAGGATACAGAGGAATCTAACGATAGAGATTATGAAATTTTGAGTCCTAGTGCAAGAATTAGACCTACGAGACCTGCTCCGCAACCCCCTACATCAACAGTTGTTGGATCTACATCAATTTATGGTACACTTCCAGGATCTTCCGATTTGGATGGAGTCCCATTTGTTCTTAATCCACGTCTTAGTGTTCATTCTGATTCTTCTACTGTAAGTAATTTGTACAAAAAGTCTATATTTTTTTGTATATAATTTCATATATTTTCAACAATTATTTCATGTTGTTTAGAATAAACTTCCTGTGATTAAAATTTGGACTCAGAAAGACTTGGATAAAGAGGTATAATTAATATTTATTCAAAGCATGTAATGTACCAATGTTTTTAATATTCTTATTTTTTATTTAATTTTGCAGTTCTTTTACGATTTTTGTGCAGAGAGAGAAACTTGAAGAAACCACTGTGCCAAATTAATTGCGTGATTCTTCACGCAATTTTTCAGCTATGTCTATACATTTGTATTGATAATATAGCACTAGCCAAGTGTAATAGAGTGCCTGAACGAGTGATTCATACTAACCTACGAAAATGGAATTACTTTCAAAACATTTATCAATGAAGTGTTCGAATTTAAATATTGTCCATTTTCTAAAGTACTTTTCTCTTCCATACCCTATTTAGATTTTGATACCAGTAACAGTTAGCACCGTATTTTTATAGAGTTGCGTTGTATTTTTATAGATAGTAGAAGTTATATATGTATATTATATATAATTGTATGATATGTTCTAGTTGTTTATAAATCGCCACAAAATACTTAATATTATACTGGTGTATTCCTATTTCTTAATCAAACGCAGGAATCTTTCAATAAAGTCATCTTTAATTTTATTTCCAACAAAAAATAAGTACATCTTTACTTTTATCCTCGAATGAATGCCTTTAATACTTTTATAGAATATGTATATTTTGCTTTTATATCATTTAGTTGATGAATAGTTAATTCGTAATTACGTACATACAGATTCTCAAATGCTACAAGGTTTAACTAACAGTTGGTTGAGATACTGATTAGAGTTTGGTATTTAGAATTTCACAAAATACCGGATGACGAACGTAATTATAGCTTAATTTGAGACCACTATAATTTAATATTTTCAATTTTTGATGTACAACTTTAACTAGAAAATAACAAAAACGTTGATTTTCGTAGTAAATGAACTTACTTGTGGCACTTCATAGTGAAAAAAGCTTATTAACATATGTAAGTATTTACGTTTATAAGCTATTCCCAATGATGTACTAAAAATTAATTAATTGTGACTTGATTAGTAATGCTATAAATAGGTAAGCAACATTTTATTAAAATATACAACATATTCAAGTATTCTTTAAATTGAAGGTGCTATAAATAAATTAACTTCTACGTTCCACAATTTCTTTAGTAACAAAAAATCTGATAAAGGTATTAAAAAGAGGAAAGAGAACATTAATAATTTACAGAATTACATTTTGCACTTAAAGAATCATGTTCCTAGCACGGTTTTGATGATCACTAATTCATATTATGGTTACTATTTTTCGGTTGCTTATTAATTTAAGTTCCTTCGGCAGATGCTTCTTGTCGAAACAGATTTTTTGGAAAAACTTGAACCAGTCGTCAGACAAATGGGCCAGTCCAATGTCTAATATGGGTAGTATTGTTCGTCGTGGAAACACCATGTTTTTCCATAACTGCTGTCGCTTTGATCTTATTCTTATACTTGACGTCTTTTGGTTTTAACATACTCTTGTGGTTGCTCAGCAACCTCGATGGTGTTAATATGGATTTGTTGCTAAGACCTGTAGCTTCTAAGAAGTGATCGTAGCCGCTGCTCGAATTGCTCGCAGCAAGAGGAACATTATTATTGTCTTTGGTTGCGGCAGTTTTCTCGTTCTGACCAACCGTCGCCCCAAGATTACCGAGCCTCTCCGATCCATCGCCCTCTGGTCTGTCGGGATCATCTGACAAATCACATTCATCCAAATTGAACTCTTCAAAATTTTGTCTGATATCAAATTCCTGATCAAATTCTGAATGGACATGTTTCTCCTTGGTTTTTGTGCGTTCTTTTGTTTGATCCTCCGATTCACCGCCAATTTTGAATTCTTCAAAATGGCGAACAATGTTAGTGACTCTGGGAATTTTCCGGGTTTGTTCCCCACTAGTTTCATGACTGACGCTCTGACGCGTTTGGAATGAAGATCGGACATTATTAAACCTGTTTTTCCAGAAGTTCCCCTCGTCATTGTTCCCTGTAACTTTATTAATCGCATCGTCGAAGTTTAAACTTCTCGCAGATGATACGTTAATTCCCGCAGATTTTAAAGGAGAAGATATAAAACCGAATATTTTCTTGCTATGTTCAGACGAACTAGGTTCAAGTAACTGTTGCTTCTTCCGCGTCTCATCGATGAGAAACGAGGGGCTAGGAATCTTTTTTAAGATTAACGTGTTATTCTTGAACTGCGGTTTGGGAGGCAACGCAGGAGGTGTTTTAGGAGGTGGTGGTATAATCTCCGGAAGTGACTCGATATCTTCATAATCCAAATTTTTCGCTATGGTCAATCCTTTCGTAGACATCTGCAGACAAGTCTTTTCCTCGATACGCTCTAATTTTAAAGGTGGATTCGACGCATTTACAGACGTTTTCGTCTTTTGTATCACCTGTGAAGAGGGGAAACTCGTGTGCCTCGTCTCCTCCACTTCGACCTTTGGTTCTATAATGACAATTGGAATAGCCTTTGATTCTTCCGATTCTTCCTCAAGACTCGACTCATGATTCGTGATCGTGGTTGCAACATTTGAGGTTGAAGCACTTTCAGTAAGACTCATGCCAAACTCGTCTTCCGTAGCAGTGGGTTCGAAACTGTTTACAGAAACATCGGGCAATTCGTTGCTAGCTAATTCTTTTTCTGTAATTCCTTCTTCAGAGTTCTTCCTCTCCATTTCGGATCCCACGGACTCGATATCCGATAATTTAGCTGGTTGAAATCGGACGATTCTTCCTCGATGTTTAAACCTCCTAGGTATGGAAAGAATACTCTCTTCCTCCTCCATGTCTCGTAAAAGGATCTGATTAACACACTCCAAAACGGAATTATGTTTGCTATTCGGTCGATATGTGCTGTGCCTAAAGACGTCGTCGTTAACTTTATCCTCGTCAGGGTCGCTGTACCAGTTCCCGCTGGTCTCTTCTGCGTTCTGTTCTTCGATTTCCATTTTTAGGCATCTACAGAAGTCAAATATAAATTTAAAAATACGTTGTGAAATATTTTTCTATAACAATGTGAATATATAATATATTGAACTATAATAATCTAATCATTTATTATAGCAACATTCCATTTATCTGAATTCTATTTTGTAGAGAGAAAAATATTCAGCCGATGGATGCTGGGATCGGGATTCGAACGCGGATTTTTCGCTTATGGGGCGGGGTGCTTCTCCAATTAAGCTACTCAGGCCATCAACGAATATTCTCTCCCAAACTCCTAAGTCTCAAATGGCTGCCACCTACAATTTATTGGTGCGAAATTTTATTTGACGAATAATTGACTGAATTCTTGTCAAGTGAATTCAGTTGCTAGCACTTGAACTTTTATTCCATGCTTGATCGAAGAATCATAGGTAGCGGGAATCGAGAAACTACTGGACTCTTACCATATAAATTCTAGTTATTAGGTGTAGAAGAAGATTCTATGCTTTTAGCCTTATACACTCTGTTGTTCTTATACGGATTTCGTATTTACTTCTGTTACTGCAATTACATAAATGTTGGCAAAAAGATATTGCAAACATTCATCATTGATCCATAGAATAGCATTACATAGACATTTGTTTCTAGCAAACACGTACAAACACAACGGACAGCGAATTTTCTTTTATGCATATATATTGCTTCGATTTTAAACTATTTTTTGTTTCTCGTATGTCTCTACCGAACTAATTTACGTTAACGAATGTTATATATATTTTACACGATCGGCAAATGCCTGATATACATGTACCTTTTTAAGGAAATAAATACTTACACACTATTATTATTATTACTCCCGTTATTGCTACTGTTATTATTATTATTACTATAATCCTCGTTCATCTTCGGCATTTCCGCGATCACGTTTCCTGTGTGTTCTAAATTTCTCGAGTTTGTCTCGTTGCAAGCGTTTACATAAATTGGTTCCTGTTCTTTTTCTTCGTCTTCTGACATAAAGTTACAGTCCATTCCGTCGTCTTTACTTTCCGTTCTCGCGATATTCGTCGGTTCGATCATGTCCGTTTCGTTCAAAGCCTTCTGTGTCCTCGATCTACCGATTCCTAGCTTTTTCCTCGGCAATTTAGAACCGTTTTCAACCATCATCGTCTGTTCATCATCATCACCGTCGTAGATCATTGTGATTTCGTTCTCGCTATCTGTAATCATCGTAGGCGAACATCTATTGGATTTGTTCAGCGTGGAACCAGGTGAAACGTCGCTACTTTCGCCCTCGCAGAAACCCTCGGTGCTGAGCAACGAGGGGCTGCCCTCTGTGGTGGTTGTGATAATCGACACATCCGTGTTTTCGCTGCTCGTCAGACTCGTTTTCGAAATATCGCTCCCAGCGAAGCTGTGCGTCTTCTTCACCCCCCTGTCCAACTCTTCGAGCGCAACAGGTATCTCCGACGAATTCAGTTTTGTGATTATCTCGCACTTTAGGTTTTGAATGTCTTTACTAATTCCACAGTTTTGCCTGGAGCCTGCCTGAAATGAGAAAAAAACGAGATCTCGTTACAGTTGTTTACTGCGCCAGTTTAGAATTTTGATGGATCTTGATGTGTTTTCTCAGGCATACGTATTTCGAATATTTACGTGATTACAAAGACGTTCCTTGACATAAGGAATAGAGATTTTTCTCAAGAATCGTTTGTTTCTTTATTTCATTATTAAATTTATATTAGAAACTCATCACGAAGCCAATAAAGTATACGAAACGAGATAAAAAATTGCAAAAGTCAATTACGTCGGGAGACTACTAGAATGCATTATTAAGAAACTAAGAAGTCTGAGGGCTGTTCTTGCTATGAGGTCCTTAATTACATCACAATATCTCGAAACTTACATCGGCATTGGGCGTTTGCAAGTCGTTGTTTTTAATATCGGTTGCCGTGTTAAGCTTCATTGACGATTTACCAAGGGTCTGTTCGCGTTTGCATTTGATATAATTCTTGGTGTAACGTCTGAGCCTAGCGATTTCGAGCTGCTGGTTCTTGATCACATTGTCCTTTTCGCAAAGTAGTTGTCTGATCGATTTCTGCTCTTGCTTCAGCCGCGCCTCCAGCACCAACAGAGCACGAAGTATCCGCGATAATTGCTGATCTCGAAGACTTCTTTCGGACTCGTGGTTCGCAGTGCGATTGTCCAGCTCTTTCACCAGATCACGGCATCTCTTCGTGGCTGCCTTCAAGGCCTCCTGAGTACGAACCAGCTCTTGCTTGAGCGTTCGCACCTCGGTTTCCATCTGAAAAATAATTTGCTGGTTAGATACAGTGGCTTCTTCTATTAAGATTGCATAATGAAATGTATCTTTCTTCTTCATTACGATTTTTTAATTACGGTTAATAATTTCAATTCTTTATACAGGTATAATACACGTATAAAAATAATAAATTATCGTCAATTAACTCGATTATTTGAACATACGTTCGTGTACATGAATAGAAATAAAGAATTCTCGAAGTCAGATTCAAAAGCGGAATTCGGTGGAATTCGTTGTGATTCCAGGTAGAAAAATGTTGAAAGTTGACTTCGGAGAAGGAACCTTGGAATTCGTCTAGGTTAGTAGAAACGCTGGACCGTACTACGAAGACCGGAAGGGCCTGACCTGCAGGAGCTGGTAAGCCAAGCAGACAAAAAAAAAAAGAATGAAAGAAGGGGAACCAGCCGAAATAAAAAGGAGATTCATTGTCCGAACTTTAACTTAAGATCTATTTTACTTCGTCTCGATTTCTCCAATGGGATAACGGTGCCTAAGAAAGTCGAATCAAGAATAAAATATATTACAAGTTAAAAGAGCAAGTAAAATTATTATACGCAGAACAAGAAAGTATTAATATAAAAGAGAAATATTTTTGATTAAACAATTTTCTGTTGGTAACAATGTTGAATTATTTTTAACAGTATTTTTTACTGTTAAATATTTCATAAAGGTTGCAGATATGAATAATCAAATATTGATCAAACAGGTTTCAGTTCTGTATTTAACTAAAAGATTTTGCTGGGCTCGGCGAGTCACAAAGTAGAAATTAGCTTCGCTCTACCAAATATCCCAATGTACATGCAACTCGAAAAACTTTAGCAGTTAGTTTGCATCAGTAGCATTTAGCTCGCTTCAGAAATTCCTGAAATCGATTTAGCCTTTAAACTTTGTGGTATTTATGTTATATTAGGAAACTAACGTTAGAACACAGAATACAAATCCAATAACTGATAGAACTACGGTAAGAGAGACGATCTTCTATCAAAAAAATAATATCGTAAACATGTTTTTGTATAATTTTTTTACAAGAACCGCTTTGAAGATTTGTTGGACATAACTTTACAGTGTTAATGAATTAATTTAATGAATTTTACTATGAATCTATTCTATAAATTTCAATTTACTCTTTGATTTGATAAACAAAACGAATATAGGAAACAGAGATGGATTATTTCATAAATGAATATAAATACATTTAGTCGCAACTTTTAGTTTAAACAACGATTCTTTCATATTTCCGTCAAGTCTTTAAACAATTTTTAGCGGTAAAGTATCCCAGTTGAGTTAAAGATGTTCCAAAGGGTTCAGCAAGCTCAGAGCGAAAGATTCGAACGACACCATATTTTCTCGACAAAAAGTTTTACACATAATAACACCCTTCTATTCGCACTAAATACAACGAAAGAAACACCTATACGCAATGCGCATAACGCCTTAACGTAGCCCAACTCACTCCCTATCGTTCAATCCTCTAGGACAGACTCTAGGGAAAACGTCTCAAAGTAAAGATACCAATTATGTACCAATTAAAGAAGCATTTATTTGAAAATAATTGCCGGTTCAATGCAGTAACAGCTGTCTGTAGAAGAAGCCTCGTATCTCGAGTAAAACAACAGGCAATCGTAATAATAGAATGGAGAAATGGTGGCGTTTTGTGTTTTAGTAGAACTCATAGCCTTATGACTGGGAGAGGTTTGTTGTCAATGGTGTAATATGCCTGACAGTTTGGGCGGTAAATTTATGGAGGCAGAAGATCGCAGGAAGCCACAAATTTTCGCACGAACTGTAATTATACAGTGGCCGTAGCGAAAAACGTACCCAATAGCTTGGCTATTTTCTTCGTCTCATCACGGGGGAAATAACCCCGCACCCCATACGGTTTTTCGAGCGATCGACTTACAGCGCAATCCATACTAACTTTAAGTTATCAGTTGCGACATAACGAATCAAGCTCTTTCAGCAGATAGCTTGTTTTTTTGTGATCTTCATGACGTGTTACGAACTGCCGGTGTTATTACGCCAGCAGTCAGTCATTGCTTTAAAGAACTCGTATGTTTGATTACGGGGTGCTAGAAGTAAACGGCAAAGTATAATACATATATAATATATGGGAGACAGTTTTGGTTCTAGTTGTTAATTTACAGAATAGACCAGCTTCGTGTCTTTGCTTATCTTTCACGCGTAAAGTTAAAAAGTTGAGATTAAAATATCTTTGTTATTTCCAGAAAAATTACGTCAAATTATGTGTCCCCAGAAACATAATATATCAACAATTTCAGAAATATTCGCAATGGTTGATTTAAACGGAACACTTTGTATATTTCGACGATCTTTCCGACATTATATATTCAAATGGATATTAGGATGAAAAATATGACGATATCAATTCAATTATAAAGAAACTAATTGTTTGAGATACCAACTGTCTCAGACTTATTTGCACGATTACATAACTCGCAAGCGTAGCATCGTATAGTTCATCTAAATGTTCCGAGTTACGACATAGCTATTTAAGATGGTATGCAAATTCCGGTTCCGGTACACGTGACACCAACATGTCAGGTATTTCAAAATCGAACTTTTCCCAACCACGATGCATTCGTGTCCTATGATGTCAGAGGAATCCCCCATGATCGGAAGAAGGTATATTATAATATGTATTTAGAAAGCGCGATCTGATGAGGTGTCCGTGTTCTGAATGCTGATGGTTATAAATGAGCGAGCGCAGCGATTTCGTGTAACTAATCATAACGTATAGTTTAGCATGAATGAAGAAAAAAGCAGAAAGTCTGATTCAATTGCATGGATCAACATTTAACAACTAATACGAAGTGAATTTCGAATAGATATTGGTTACTGATAAAATGTTACAAGAGAAGAACGCATAGTAATAAATTTAAAAAATAAGTTGATCAGACTTACTCGAATTAATTTTGTTTTATATTTGAAACAACGAAACGACACGAAATTAACTTCAAAATAAATAATCAAGATCGAGTAATGATATTTAATGTCAAAACTCGATACAGTATACGCGTCTTTGAAAATTTGACGCCCACGATTGCATCAAATTCGAGTTTTAAAGTGGCTCACGGAGGTGACGAAAAAGTGTGCTACGACTTTCTCCGTTCTTGACCAACGGTTTTTCGATCCATCGTGGTGCACGATAGGAGGTCAACGGATGAACTCCGGTCGCTGGATAACGAGATATCTATACCTCATATCGATACAGTTACCCGTTTTAACACATTCAATATCCGTCAAATTTCCAGAAGCGAGTGCTGAGGTTAGCAAGTCTGATCTTACCGCAAACTTCTTTTTTCATTTGTATATTCGTCGTTTTTTTAATAACTGCATGGAGATTTTAGAAAAAGAATGCGGAAAGGAATGCACGGAGGATCACGTTTGTTCTTAAGTGACGTCAACGCTACATTCTCTTCTCTAATAACTCAGAAACACTTTCTCCGGTGTTACGGTGTAACGGACGAATAGAGATCCACAATTATCGCACGAAACGCGCAATAAGTATACGTAAGTAATCACATTTCTTCCGATCCCTTGTGTTTTTTTACCGAGATCCGTGAACAGAACATAATGATTTCGCTTAAAATCACCGATATATACGTGAGAATGATTTGTTTTTGATAAACATTTAATTTTTAATTTACAGGTGACTTTCAATATCGTGAATGGATTAGAATTCCCGATTTCGCAAGCCAAGCATGTACACATAGTAGTTCTCGCAATTACGAGCGTAGAATTGTGTCATCATTTAAACAACCTTCGTTGATTGCATCACGTTACTTTATTACAAACCGTGCAATAATTATCATAAGATTCGTTATACCGTTTAAAGATACAAAAAATATGGCGTTTCGATAAATTGTATCGTTTGTTTGTGTAAATTGGGCTAATGTAAACGATGCAGTCTTCCAGTTTGTATTAGGTAAGCCGTAGTGGTCAATCGTTATTCTAATGTTATACAATATGCAGTCGGTATGTTTGGAGTAAATAATGGATGCTTTTACAAAGACTGCAACAAGACCTTCGATGAAAATGTCTTTAAAGAATGACTGATTCATCGTCCGGTAGATATAGTAGGTCGTGTCGAAATAAGTCTACGACATACTTTACGTATAGCTTTTTCCATACCGTTGCTCGTTTACAAAATCGCTATGTATCCGTTATAAATCCAATGTAAGAAACTGCCGATCAAATGCATCCCTACTACACCATACACAAGAGCGCGTAATTCAATTTTCTTTTTTTGTGTCCAAACTAAGCGCATGTTTATTTCGCATTTTCATCGATTACGTCGAGTATAAAAATTGAGTGCTTGGTAGAAATTATAAACTCGCGATGCTTAAACAGCCTTCTACTGTGTACAGTAGTTTTTGCATTAAAAAAATATTCGTGTGTTATTCTTATTATATCCTGCTCATTGTTACCTTAAATTCCGTCTTCCAGGCAAGCACACTTATCCAATATTATCAAGAAAGTCTGAGCACGTGACCGGCATGATATACGTATAAATTTTTTCGCACAATCACACACAAATCAGCCGAATTTCACCTGATTTCGACATAACATTCTGTCACTGGTCCTCGAGGCATCTGTCGTGCGTTGTCGTCTCCTCGAGGATGCCGGTTACGAGCGCTCTCGAGAACAGCCGATATCTGCCGAAGGTCACCGAAGCTTTCCGAACGGCAGCGCGAATGACCGAATGTTTTCGCGTACCTGACATATTGTACTTCGAATTCTGAGAGCACCTCGATTACTTTTGCGAATCATTAGAAAATTCCTGCTTCATTTTCTTCCTTTAATTAACTGTATTGGATCGAGCATTCACGGCCGATATATCAAACGAAAATACGAATAACGTAACGGAAACAGAATGTAGGCGAGACGAACTTTGGATACAAACTGGTCAGTCGGCGAGTGGACAGTTAGGTCCAAGAGGGAGTAAAGAATGGTAGGGAGAGGGTTGAAGCAGGCTCGGATTCGAAAACAATTTTCTTCACGATCATATGCGTATCATATAAATTTTTGTAATTTTTAGAAAACTAGAATTTATTATTATTACTATAATGAAAATTTATTATTATAACGTATTTTTAGTTTGTTATATTTTGAATGTTTTTATTTTACTCTATCCTAGAAGTTTGAAAGTTCTTAAGTAAGTTATTGAATAAGTAGTACATTATTCCTAATTGGTTTCTAATAACAAGGTATATTTATTTATGTAAGCTGTTATAATTCTAGATAATTAATAAAAATTCATATTTATAAAAAGTTGGTTCTTCCAAAAATATTCATATGAAATTACAATACGTAGAATTGTAATTTTGAAAACGAAGCAAAACAGAAATTCTATAATGGTAAACAATACTTTAACGTTTTTGTATTATAATTTAATAAATTTTTTTTTTATTTTCATTAGTACTGAAACAATGTCTTTCCCTTTTGTCTATACGCACATATATAGTAGAGTCTAATTTATTAAGTAGACGGTTGATAAAAATCTGAAGAATCTTGAGTTATAAGTGCAGCCCTGAGCCAGAGTCAGACGAAGAGAAGGAAGAAAGTAAGAAAAGCAGGTAAAGAGAGAGAGAAAGAGTCCTGTTCCGCATTCACGCGTGCACGAATGTTTGTGCGCACTTTTTCTATGTATAACTTGTTCGTGATCGAATGAAAACAGGTAAGACTATCTATAGACCAGATATAACATAAAAATGAATACGACATGCCCTTTTTTAGATAAATTGTGAAGTTAACTTGCTCAGATATCTACATACGTCACGGGAAGCAAAGTAACGAACAGCTGACTCGAGTAGTATTCAGGATTACGGCATGCTATTATTGAGAGATAGTAGTGTTCTTGTTATTTAGCATTCTCGGAGTTTTGCGGTTGATTTTGCAAGATTTCTAACGAATTAAATCGATTATTTTGCAAAAAAGTGTTGACAGTCTATGTAGATATAAGTTTTTATTCAAAAAGATGATAGTATCTCCTAACCAAAAGAAGCAGTCGATGAAATTATCTTTCTCGCATTTCCACTAGGGAGATAGAAAATCCATCGCTCCTTTTCAGACTAAACACATTGCCTACGATCTTCCAGTGATCAATAAAATAAATAAAAGAAGCATGCCATCTCTGAATCTTAATCCTATCGTACATAAAAAAAGTATCAAGTTAGTCTATCGATTTTAATCAAGCCTTACGCGTACAGAATGAGTACCATTTATAGTAAAGTTTCTCAAGTTCCCAGAACGACACCAAATATCAGCGGTGTTGGAATGTTATCGACACGAACGGTCGTTCTTGATCTTGCCCTGAATAAGATCGTTCTCCACTACCTAGGAACGCCGATTGTCCTAGAAAACGAGATTCTACCGGTTGGCGCCTGGCCCGTGGTTGTGCAATTGCCTCCTTAACGACTTCGTCGAGACCTTCGCACAGACTTTTTGTAGAAGTTACCTCTGCGTGATACCTTCAATTCACATACATCTTAATTACCGAGCGGAAACTGGCGACAACCATCTACCGACCGTTTGCAGGGGATTTGACGTTTTTTGACACCTCGTAATTTAGCAACGTGTAATCATCAGGAATAACTAATAATACGGATCTCGATACGAATATGGTCCGTTTACTACTACTAATTCCGGAATTTATGCGAAGAATATTGCAACGGGAAGCTTTGGTATGTCGCTACTACGTTATTTTTATTATGTTAGTATGTTATTAATTTCCTTCTTGTTCCTCTTGTTGATGTAAACGGTCAAGTATATATTTAAGTAAGTATCGTTTTGTGTTAGAAAAATACAGTTACGTAAAGAAATGGCGGATGTTAATACAGTTCTACTGTATTACTAAAATTCTTCATATATCATTTATATATTATTATTATAATATGCTATTAAAATTCTTCATGAAGTTAAGAAAATTGAAGAACTATTTACTATGGCTTATGAATGAGATGAAATTGATGAGATGAGTATATTATTACATCCGTAAATACATTTTAGCATATTATCCTGTTGAGATGTTAATCATTTTTTATATATGTAGAGTGATTTTGTTGTACTTGAAATATGTTAGATAGTAAAACGCGTGCAAATATGTAAACACACGATTGGACTGAAACTCAATAAATTGTGATCTTTATCAAAATTTTGTAAACAGTTTGTAGACTTCCTATAAAATATCATTATTAATTTCATAGAGGATAAAAAAAGAGGGAGAAAGGAATCAGATCAGTTCAAGAAATGTTTATAAACTTCGTTATATAAGTTTGATATTAAGTACCGAAAAAAGTAGGACAACTTTTATTCCCAAAACCAATAGAGTAATAACACTGCCATTAAATGTTTTTCATTTATGAAATTTATTTTCGTTATGTCTCGTGAAATTATATCGAGCATATTTTAATCACAAGCATTTAGAGTTAATTAAAGAAAAACTCGTAGTTTATGAAATGACAATTCGATCCTGACGAAACTGTTTTACCTAATATTTGACGTCAATAAGAAATACTCGAATAACATATGTATTTCATACAATTGAGTCAACTCTCGAATAAACAATATGCTCATCTTAATGGAAATATTTCAATATTAAACGAGAACGTTCTTCAAGATTCTCTTTTTTTTCGCGAAACTTTGCTTAGCAGAAGAAACATGAGAATCTCATGATGAGATGTAATTTTCTCGACGTAATAGGAGAGTTTCGCTGCTCGTTTTAACCTTTAAATGTATAATGTTGCTATATGGTAACAAGCCACTGTATGTTTTTTAATCTCACAGCCACAGTGCTTGTTATACAGTGTATATATGATACATATTCTTATTGTTATTAAACAAGTGGAAATGAAGAAAGTGGTCTCCCGTCACTATTACTTTTCTCCGATACTTAAAAGTGTCAAAGTCAAAATGCTTTATTATCGTTGGAAGAATTATACTTTTAAGGGTTGAATGAATGAAAGCGTCGAATAGCATAAAGCGTTACGATTGTCTCGTTCACGATCACGACTCTATTACAACGAACGGAGAAAGAAAAGAATACGAAAGAAAGAAAGAAACAAAAAAAGGCACAATCAACGAGAATATTCGCTTTGGAAGCAGCGAACTCAATCCTGCACGATAACGTCTCATCGATTTATTAACTCGGTTACCTTAGAAACCCGGTTCGCTAGCCCTCGGTTAGGTCTGGGGGATACGGATAACCGTTATCACGATGCACGAATACAATCGATTCTTACCGTTTGAGTATACTCCAGCCAGAGTTTCGAGTCGATCTTCTTCCTGCACGACATTCTTTCGATGATTCTCTCTTACCGCCCACCTCGTTCCTCTTTTATATATTATTTGCTCTTTTTAGCAACTTTGAGATAAGTCTACAGGACTTCTTCATCACCTCGTACATCACTTTGTGCTTCTTTGCATCGATCAGACCGTATTTTCGTTTAAAGAACAGTGGTTTCTTTGAATGGCATACCTCTGTCTCGTTGGAAACGAACCGATATTTTTAAGAGAGATGCTTCTAAGTTGATTCATCGAATTCTCCGGGTTGCATTCCTCCTCGTTGAGGAAATATCTTTCACGGATTTCTGGTTATTGTGATCATGCTTATTTACACGGATTGTTTGTGTTAGCTTGAATTATCGGTGGTTTACAGCGTGGTTGTTGGTTGGTGAAGTAGGAGGAACAAGAAAACGTGTTTCGAATGATGCAAGCTTTTCACGATTTTTGTAACCGTTGAATTGCTCTACAATCAGAATTCTGACATATACATATAATTCACTGAGTTTTTATTTTTACTTTATTTTACTTTTATTTCTCTACTTTATTGCTCTTTCTGCTTTCTTTATCTCACGTTCCGCTTTTATCCGTTATATGTACATATTTCAATAGAAATTTAGCATTCCTCAGAAATGAAACAAATATATTCTTGCGATTCAGTTATCTCGGTACTAAAGTTGCAGCTTCGAACCACGATGAAACATAGTCTTTCTTTAAAATGCAATTGTAAAATGCAAAACGAATGCAATATTCGATTATTTTCCCCGTTTTTATCGCGTTATTTAATTGACAGTTCTCTTTGACGCAGAACGCGTATCTTGTTTCGCTACGAAAATATTTTTTCCGTCTTTGCATTCGACACATGTATCCGTAACAGCTGGTTACGCTATTAACACGCATCATGGTATACGTTTGTTCGTTAGCAAACACACGTAACTAAGCTCGATACATATATAGCTTAGGAATAAAGTTGAACGTTCGGATTGTTGACCACGCATCACAAATGTCTTGTTAAAAAAGAAAAAGGATTAATTAAAAGAAACAGAAAAAGAGAGACGAAAAAAAGAAAATAACTTTTATAGAAATATAAAAGCTGACAAATGATGGGACAGACGAGAGATAGCGAAACAGAAATGCGACCACGTTGTTGTAAAAGTAACTTTGAGAGTAACGGTACTACGATTTCTTGGGAGTACATCGTCGTGACTCGACGAATCTGTAATTGACGTTATATGGCGTTAATTGGCCAGAATTAATTGACTTCAACAGGCTTGAACTCGCGTTTCGAGGAAGATATCCCATCGGTTGTGTAAATCAATCTTCCTTGGAGTCGTTGCATCGTGTGTCCTTCCGTCTCGTCACCTTGTCTTTCTTTTCATTCTTTTTTCTTTTTATTCAGTATTGTTCACTAATGCGCTAAACACTGAATAACCACCGTGAAGAATAGCTTCTACGGTAAAAATTACCTCAATAACGCGAGATTTATCGCATAATCGTAAATTTGGCGAGAACACGGTGAGTTCGAGTGGTTCAACGATACAACAACGATGAAATTACCATCGCGAGCAGGCGTTTACCGCGCTCCAACGCGACGCGATTGAACAAAGACCGCGTTCCGCGAGAAGAAACGTAGAACTAACCGCTCTCTTAAAGACTGCTCGTTATCTGGGTGTAACCTACAGGACAATGATAACGGCAACGATAACGATGAGCTGATCGTTGTAAAGATACACGCGAAACAAAATCGAATTGTGGGGCATAACATGTAAATATTATATGTACACTTTTATCCGTAAATCGCTGCACATTATCCATTTATTATTAGTAGCTTTAGGATTAGAACAGCGATACAACATTAAGATAGGAAAGAGAGTCATTTGCTTTTAGTTTTATATTCCTATTCTGATATTTAAAATTCGGATAATTTATCGTCTTTTAATTAATTTTAATCCATAGTGTTAGCTTTTAATGTTAATAAATGCCACTTTAGATACTATATAATTGTTCAAATATTTTACTATATCAATGTCTCATTGCGCAAGCAGTCTCTTAACCGAATCTACTTACCGAACAATTTATTTTATTCGATACACGTATTAGTATAAAATTGAAATAACGGTATTAAAGGGATATTAATCAAATTTGTAAGAAGACATGTTAATTTAATATAGAAATTATAGTGTGCATATAAAGTAATACATATAATAGCAATAATATACAGGGTGGTTGGTAACTGGTGGTACAAGCGGAAAGGGGACGATTCTACGCGAAAAAAGAAGACGAAAATATAAAATAAAAATTTTTCGTTTGACGCTTTGTTTTCGAGAAAATCGACTTTGACTTTTCACTGGGTACGCGTGCACTTTATCGTGTCTCGTTATAACAGATCTCACTGTAGATCGTTGTCTCGATGGAAAAATTAAAAAAAAAAAAATTTTTATTCTGTATTTTCGACATCTTTCTTCGCGTAGAATCACCCCCTTTCCGCTTGTACCACCAGTTACCAACCACCCTGTATATTAATGCATAAATTAACGAAAGATTGAGAGTATAACATGTATATTTCAAGAATTTTCATGCCATTTACTAATTTTTAGACTATTTTCATTCACAATTTAGTCTACGCTTCAATTTTCCAAATTTGAAATGAAAATGGAATTTTACAAATTTTATTACATTTCGAATAACCATCATTCTATAGTAACGTTCTATTATATACTACTCGGACATTTAATTTCGGAAATTCAAGATCCAGAACAACGATAAACTTGACAAACATGTTACTCATCATTCCACTGGAACATCCTTTAGTGTTCATAACCTGTGTAAACGAACTAATCGTTCAGTTTCCGGTTTTAGGGGAAAGCCACTACTTATTGCTACACGTTACGTCACCACGCGTCGAATCACGGTGTTACGTAGATTAATTGTTATCATTTAACGTTCTTATCACCATGACTTTTTTCGAAATGTTACCCATTCAAATAAGATGCGAATGAATATTGCACGTGTTTAAAAAAGAGCCGGGTATATGTGATAGCTGCATTATGAACGTATAAATACGTTATAATAAAAACGTATAACAGCCAGAAACTTTTTACATTTAGAAACGAGAAATGTATTATATTCTGTCCTCGCGCAACAAAATCTTATCTTATTTACTAGCCTAGATTTAACTTACAAAATAATAATCTCCGATCATAATCGCTATTGTTATTAAAGTCTTACGTATCCACGTGAAAATGCTTCACGAGTATGACGTTACGCGCAAACACTCGAGCGTGGCCGTGCCATGCGGGTACGTATGCTCGTGTTACATTTGCATACGCGAACATAACCGAGCAAAGACAGGTGTACAACAAAGGGATACCTTTTGTGCGGGCCTTTCCGTACGTCCACGACCTTTTAAGCGATACGCCTTGTCAAGCTGACTGCGTCAACTTTTCGCAATCGGACACGACGATATAGTTCGTGACTCTGGGAACTATTTGGTACCCAGTTTCACCCTTTTCTATATTCTTTTTCTTTTCCAGTCATTTTCAAGCTAGTCATGATTTTCTATCGTAAACGGATTTCTTTAGTTTGATGAAAATGTGAAGAAATTGATATAATTAAGTGTTTTTTTAAATTATTAATTTGTCATTAATTCATTTTTACTTTGGTCAAATTCACGTATATACTGTTACTGTAAATCAGCCAAATGTTCTAATACTTCTATAGCCTATATTTATAGTTACTTACATTTATAAGATCTTTTTTCACTATTTTGTAGGAAAAATCTGGGACATTCTGTATATGCAGCGTGAACGAGCCAAATGACACACCCTGTATAACACGTCCATTTCTCAAGTAACAGGAATCTCGTTCGATTATTTCAAAGAGAGTGCGTAATTACCCTCGGTTCTTCATTTCAACTCGTCGAGCGAGAGCTACCGGCTTGTAGCTTCCGAACCCTTTGTCGCTACTCGAAACAATACCATGCAACACGTCGTGCGACATATGGCTAACAACGGGAAAGGAATAAAGTGGAGAATCGATACCTTGGAGAGATAACAATTTGCGTCAGAGTCAGACGTCACATTGTTCGATCGGTTTACACGATATTTGAAATTTACGGTGCCGCATTCGTGCGACGACTTATGCTGTGCCATGGAGCTCGAGGTCTGCTCTTATCCAACTGCGGTTACAATGGAATAAACATATCTTTAACAAACCAGAGAACGGTTGAAAAGTTTTTGCAATACTTGCGGAGGCAGATACTCCTTCTAAATGTAAGATTTTAAATTCGAACTCCAATTAATTGTAAGAGATAATCTGTAATCCGATAAACCAGCAATCACCCAAAAATCAGAATTATTGTATTCCTATATCATCAAAAATTCAAACTCCGCTCTACAACATTAATCCTTTGATAAAGCATATAATTAATAGGATTCTTCAGACACGAATACATAGCAACCAAAAAGAGAAAACACTTTAAATCGAACAAATCAAAATTTTCTTTACAAATGTTGACTTTCAACGAAGAAAGTCGATTTTAAATCCATAAACATCGACAATGAATAAAATATGAGACTAAGAAATTTTCTTAGTCTCATTCTCTCATAGACAATTTGTTTCTGTTATAGCAGTCTAGTATAGCCATCTTACTGCACTTCTTTCCGACAACTTTCGATCAATTAAGTATTTTACATTTTACTTGGCTTGCTGGAATTTGTCTTATGAATTATCCACGCAAAGCTAATGCATTGGAAATCTGGATAATCCATACGAAATGTTTCTCTTTCATTCAATACAGCGTACGAATTTTTTCCTCCCAACTAATTATCGTACGAATTGTTTAGAAAATATGATAAATTGAAATTATTCCATTTGAAATGATTGTATATTTAATTTAGTTTTAGAACATTGGTACAGTAAACATTTGTATAGTAGACGTTCGGATAATGGAGGTTCTACTGGAAACTGGAATATATTTTTTTGTAGATAAGGATCGACTATGCGGAGAATATTGTCCTGCTTTCTCGTTAACTTTAAGGGTGTCGATCTCGTGTTCGATATTTAAGAAACGGGTTTCGTTACAGCACGGACACAGCTACCTGTAACATTTTCTATATTCTTCTACTTTCGTTCGTTCGATACGGAGCTCAAGCCTTAATAAATGAATTTAATCGACCGGAATTCACTTAATTGGATGCTGGATACACGGTAAGTTCACAGTAAGTAAAAGGAATCATTTCTTACAACACGCTTGGTCAGCTTGTCTTATTCTCACTCTCTCGTTTAACCAGCGTAAGCTCAAAAATTCTCGGTTGGTTTATCGTAAAATCGTAATACACGAGCGTGTTGTACGTAAAACGCGTCTCTTGAACTAAATACATGTCAATTTCTTTCTTTCTCTAGTCGATTTTTGTAACGTTATTAAAGTCGACAACTTTTCTTGGTCATATTCTGTCCATACAATTAATAATTATCTCGTTTTGTTACGCTTTCTCGGTCTCGGTTTCCTCGTTGGTAAAATCGTCGCCGCGTGCCAACAATTTCGCTCGATACTCCCAAAGAGGAGACGTAGGATATAAACGAGGACGAGCGAGATTTCACATCCTTGTACGAACCAAATGGTTGATTACTTTTAAAAAGGAGCAGTCATTCGGCAGCATGCCAGCATCTACCATTATCGATGCTCGTGATTTTATCGAGAACGTCTAGCACAATGTTGTACCGTGAACGATCTGGGTTAAACATACATTCCATACGTACCGCTACTTGACACTGTACTTTTCGTCGGGAAACAAGAGGAACAGGGGAGCAGTTGCCTAATGGGTATGTATGGTACTGGCCAACCTAAATTGTATCTCACAAGTTTCCTATTATAGAATACAAACGATAGATAATGATAGAAACGTATGAAATACCTATTCTTAAGGCGAATCATATAGTAATGAACAAAAGTATTGGCACAGCCAACTTCCTTTCTAAAATCCTGTACAAATTTATAAAAAATGTGATATTTTATTTAATTCTCTAGAAATAAAACAGCATCTTGATTACAAATTAGAAAATAATACATATGTATAGACCGAACAGTTCATAAGCGCAACGAATGGAATCATTGTTTCACATAAGTATATAATATTTCTCAACCTTGTGAGGTGAAACTTAGGTATTCTAATTAACTTGAAATCATAAATACGCGTTGAACTTGGTCCCGTTAATGGAAACCATGCAAATAACGATTTCTAAATTTCAGTTCCCTTAATTAACTCTTATAATTTATAACTTAAATAACCAAGTAAAAGTGAAATTTAATGGCAAAAATAATAATATATGTATCTATGACGTACATCATACGACACGTATCGTTCAAAACTGACGTCTTAATATGCAACGACAATTATTCACTTCAGGGCGAATTTCTATTGAAAAAGCAACAACTAGAAAGAACGTCTATAATTCCTACTAATATTTCAACGTAATCAACGGAATGCGAATGAAAATTGGAGCGGAACGATCGTTAAAAGAATATTAATTTAATATCGACCTAAATTTCACACCAGTTTCGTTTCTGCAGCTGATTTGTTTATTGCTTAACTTGTCTATTCCATTCTTTGTCCTTAAGGCCAGTATCACTAGAAAAAAGTTTAGAAAATCAGTGACCGATCGAAAAATTATTAGTAGCACTTTCATAAACAAAGTTGTTTGTGATAGCGTCGTAATTGAATTTCCCCAAACATAATGAAATCGTTAAATTTAGGTGGAAAAAGGAACCGACAAAAAATGCTAAATAAACCTTTGAAATTCCCTTTCATACCCACAGTATTAGAAAATAAAATTCAACAATGTAAATTGTCTTCAAAAATGCAAATGTAAAAAGTTATATCATGATGAATTAAAGTTAAATCAATTTCGTTGAATGCGCATGGAAGTAAAGAGGAGAATAAGTGACAACCAGAGCGGAATGTACGTAATGGAGCATACGATGCGCTACAAAAATGTAGGAGGGGCTTGGTTTTCGTAACAGAACGAATATGGAGCGAAAGTCAGTTTGGATCTGTGCTCTAGCCTCGAACATGTTCAACGTGAACGTGAACGTGAACTCTTTTAAGTCAGTGACACTGTAAGATAGCGTATTGAATAAATACTAATAAATTATGTACAAATTTAGTATATATACATAGAATAAATATATATATTTTACTGTAACGTAAGAATAAGTATGTAATTTCATCAGATAAACATTGTATGTAACTTTATGATGTGAAACAACTTTTAAATTTTAAAACGTTAAGAAATAAAAAAATTTATTGTATTTGTTAATCTTTTTCTTGACATGTTTAAATTACTTCTCCATAGAAATAAAAAAATGTGAGTTACTATGTTTTTCTTCTGTGGAATGGAATCCTATTTCAATAATCTCTGTTATATTAGATTTTCCTCATTGTCTTCTTCGATAAAAATTGACATAACATTTCACTTTGTTTGTTCCTGTTCGCGTATTTAGAACACTTTTCAAACAATTCGCTTAATCCTATCGTAAGTTTTAACAAATTTCCTGCATTTATCGTACTTTGTAAGATGCGATAGTAGTAATCGGAATGCGCTACTTGCAAAGCACAAATATTGTTACTTTGATAAAGAAGTTATTTTCCTTGGTACGTTTCAATGTGTGAAACAAAATCTTTTAATTTATCATCGCGAAAATCTTACGTTGCGTTTAATCGCTGGTTGAACGATCCATGTAGATATACAACACAATATTTGATAAATGAAAAGTACAATCCCAATGTCTCATATTATGCTAAACTTTCACGAGTCAAGGAACATGATCTGCGAAATCAATTCTACTTAGACGAGCTTTGAAACATCCACTCATCGCATTATTTATAAGAATTAACCAGAATAGAAATTTATTTCAAAATAATGCATTTTGCCAAATTGTTATTTTCTATTTTTATTTGAAATAAAATTTTTTCAAGCATAAGATCACAATCTTCTGTTGTTCGCTCGTATAATCCTTTATTGGCTTATAAAATGCTGTATATTGATGCATTCCTTTGTTCAGTAGAATCAATTTAGTAAAAAAAGGAAAGATTGTTAGGATCTTACAATTAAGGTCACTTTCTATTCACTGAATTGTATTCGCCATATAAAACAAAAGACACGTGAGTTGAAAAATTTAATTTGTCAGAATTTGAAACGATGGTTCTAAATATAAAAGCAATTTTCTTACTCCTATTCATCAGAAGTAGCGTTTACTTTCTCTTCACATATCCTTCCTTACATCTCTATAAAAGTTATCTTAATTTGCTGTTTCGTTATCGCGCACATTTCAAGTTTTTGGGTAATAGAATTGAGTATCGCGTAAAAATTCCTAAAAGAATTTATTAAACTCTTCTGCTGTCTTCGTAAGAAGAATATACATTTGCTATTTGTGTATTTGAAATTAAAATTAAAATGCTAAAATTTTGTGATATTTCGTGCTTTTCGATTCAATTTTCCATACGATGCTGCTATTTATTATGTGTTAACTCTTTTATCTGTTGTAAGAAGTACATGTTCAAAAGAATTATATACGCAAAAATTAGCCAGATTTTCCGCCCCTGTAAGATATTTATACCTTTGTCTTGTTATTATAAAGCATTATTATACCACGGAAATCGTAAAATTCCTATCTACATATATCCTACATATATCCAGCAGATGGTACGCGCAAGGTTGCTCAGAAATAGCACGGTATATCATATACATTATCGGTCATAAATTTCAGATCATCTCCTACATTTCGTTATATTTTGTTGCGCAGCGAACAAACAGCTATAATTGTCAAATAACTGTATCTATTCTGTCCATAAGCAATTACCACTTGTCTATACACCGTATCTAATTTTAATGGGTATCTTGCTTCGATATTCAGGTAACTTGACTAATCTAAAGCGAGCTGCACTTTCTTTGTTGGCAGCAGTGGTTTGATCGAACATTGAAAATATCAGCAAGAAAATCGTTGGCTGTTTCATCGGATTATACTGTGCGTATTTCATTAAATAACAGAATGGGAAATTCATAAAATAATACTGTAGAATCCTAATAATGTTTCACTGAGAAAAATTGATATATGGCGTATTACGCGAATACTATAAGAAGCGCGAAAACACACCGCATAGGTACTGGGGAAACACATAAAAAGGTGTTCAGCCAGCCCTATGGCCGCTTCGCCGACTCTATTACAGATTCGACGCGTATGTTTACGTCTAACCTCGGCGCGAGCGAGAGATTCCATTATTTCTTATCGGCCTTCCTGACGTTCTATTTTGCAAATCCTTAAACATAGTTTGCCACTTTTAATCAACCATAAACGTTAAATCTATATTGTATAACCTGTACTACTATTCTGCGTTTAGTCTTGTTGTTCTTTTCATTTATTCTTCGCATTCATATCCCTTCGGTTCTTAGTGACTCGATAAGCAAAAGTACAAAACAAAAATTAAATGGTCAGCTTATGTTGTGTTTCTTTAATAAACCTTACTTTTTAAATTAATAAAAACTAACACACATCCATAGGAGATCCCACGTCTTCAAAGCTTTAAACATTTCATATTTTCTCTTCATAGCGATTTATCATTTTTATAGAAGGTTGATACGACGCGACAATCGTAGCTAGGCTATCGTGCACGTTCGATCTAATGGACAGCCGCGGGCCATCGCTGTGAGACGCCGAGGAACTCGAGTTCTCTAGTTGCCTCCTCTTTTTCTTCCGCCACTTCTGTGCTTCCCGCTTGTGCTTCGTAATATCTGCCCATTGTCTTGCTTGTTCGTAACAATGGAGATAGGTTGCGCAGCTAGGCGTGGAAAAAGTTCATGTGTTATCGTAACTCTAGAATTTAATGGCTCCGACTTTGATTTATACGTGACCCCGTGGGTTTCTGTGACCAACTCTCAACAGAAATTTGTGTCCTTTTCGCGATACTTCTTACCGTCCCGTTCGTTTTACATTCGTGACAACCTTTTATGGCACGCTGCTACTGTTTCACCCTTTACATATTTCGTTTTATTTGTGCTATCGTCTCGTACATGTAGACTGCATGGTATATTTATTGCGAAGGCATGGTTTTATATGGAGTAGTTTGGAATATCTTTTACGGAAATTTACAGAATAAAATTCTATAAGAACTTAGAAGCATGCAATAGTCCATTTTCCTCCAATGTAATGTTCTTGCCGCTTTATGTCATTTAAACATTTTTTGGATACAGGTACTAAGAAAAGTTGCTTCTTGCATACAACGTTACCTTGAATATGGTTTCCCAATTTATACTCTCCAATCTCGTTTAAACAAATATAAAGATCTTCGATGTTTCAAGAAAAAGTTTAACATAGGGTCGAAATGATAAATCATGTATATTATGTAGATATATATAATAACGATACTTTAATATCTTCTTCAAATTTAGGAAATTTTTTAACGGTGGAAGCTTTTTAGAAGTTTTGCGATTTTTACAAAACATAACTTCGTAATTGGTGCGAAGCATAGCAGCTTCTTGATTTAAGCTACATAGATAAACCAGCTGGAGGCAAATAAAAAAAAAATGACCGTCTATTTGGACCACGGAGGGGAACATTTCTATCGTATATTTACCTGGCCGCAGTCCAGTCAACTGATAATTGCTGTATGTCATTGAACGATATATGTAATATGTGTGTTATTTGATGAGAAGTAAAAATGCAGGCTGCAAGAATAATCATAAGTAATTTTATGCAATGCATTTATGCGAGGCGAGCACAAATACTTACGAAGGTATTAACATTATATTCACATCTTTTTTTCTGATAATTAAATAACATTATTTTAATCCAATACAACGTGAAAAAAATTCAACGCTTTTATTCATCTCATCATTATTCCATCAAATTCTACGCTCTAATCGGCTGTTAGGCTAGGTTAATGTCTAACAGTAAATCTAATTTTCCACGACTTCTTCCGTAGTACAATACAGTATATAGTTATGTGTAGTATGGCTGTGCACTGTGCACTGACCTCGAACACAGACGATAGAGCTCAATTGCAATTCCTTCTTTTTTTTGGATATTTTGGCCTTTTTACGGATTCAAATGCTTTACCTATTATGTTAAGGCTCATTATCAAGGTTTCTCCTGTTCGAAAGACGGTGAGTTCGACGCAGCGGAATTTATTACGGCGCCATATTGTGATACAAAGTAAGTATACATGTTATACATAATTGAAGAGTGGAATAGCGCAAAGTAGATAATACAGACTATAGAAAGTAGTATTCCTCCATTATTGATATGTACTTCTTGCACATCATTTTGCTTTCAAATGTCGGCTGTGGGAGATATTAATTAAGTAATTTGTTAAATTTGACAAATTTTTAAGGTCGTGCACTGGTTTTAAGTTTTGCTACTGGCTGTTACGAGGATTATCTGGTATTCGATAAAAAAAATGCTGTTATACGAATGGATGTTTTCTATAAGTGGAACTAGAGTTGAATTATGGGACGAAGGTAAAAAAATTGTACACGATCCTAAAAAAATTCATTGTCATTGAATATACGGATTCTTCAAGATGGTTTTCAGGGTAATTTAATATGATCTAAGGTCATTTTCAGAGTAATTCAATATTTTAGTTTTGTATATTTTGATTCGACAGAAGATTTATTGCTTTATGAGTAGATGTTTTACTTTCTTTAATATGTACAATTACTGTGCATATTTTTTCAAAAATATCGTGTTTTCATTTCCAAAAAGTGTTTGAAATTTTTAAATTCTGGCAAAATTTCCGTTCTAAAAAGATATTACTTTTTGTAAGGATGTCGATATATTTAATGCATTGATATGAATCGAATCATAAACTCTGGCTATTTGCTAAAAATAAAGCAACATTGAATTTCACACGCTTATTATAACGACGCCGCTAGTAAAAATGTCGATTAATTGTATTTTATTTTTGTATCATGTTTAATTGCTCGTTTGAAGAAACGTTGAAAGTTCCGGTCACTTCCGTCTATCGACCGTTCTTCCTTTCAACGTCGTCGTAAAAACAGGATAATTATACTATACCGGCAATTATTAATAAATATCGGCATGTGAAGGGAAGAAGGTAGCAAAAGAGATATTACTACCAGGCAGGCTCACTTTTATAAAGAATTTAAAATTACTTCGCTTTACAGCTTGACTTTTTAATATAATTAACTTTCGATCGAACCCCATCCCATTATATTATCATTTGACCAAACGTAAATCGAACATTTCTTCCTCTTTATTAGATAAGTTTGGAAAGAAGCGTTCGCGTTTCAAATCATAGAAAAGAAATTATAGGAAGAAACCGATAACATTAGTAACTGTGTAATCTTTCCTGAAATATAGCGTTTATTATACTATGGATAATTTAAATTTGTAATATTTATAGTATAGTTATATTGTACACGTATATTATGTACAAATTGTTTTTAGAAATTGATTTTGTAAAAGATGTACACTTGCACACGTGCTCTTGCGGATGAAATTTGTGTAGCAACCTAATACATATAATGATATAATGATACAACATTATAAGTATAGTATACGTATCATTCGCTGTTCTACCATTCCATTGCCACATTCCACGCACGATGCGTAACAAACGATAAGCGTTTCCCGCGGTTTTCAACAGGTCACCGCGGATTGCGCTTCGCGTTCAAGCGGTGAACAAATCTACACACGTAGAGAAAGAGAGAGGGAAAAGCTTATGTATGTATTTCTTTTGCTCGTGGCATATAGCGCATGTCGCGAAAATCGTGGTACTTTGCGCACATGCCACGTGCATTCTGTTCTCCGGATACACGCGTGGCATTACGTCTGCGCCAGACGTCGACGTGCAGTTGACGTTCTTTCGATGTACCCTTCCTGCTCTCTTTGAGTTGACCAGCACGTCGCTCGCGCGCGCACCATGCGCCGCAGATATACCAATGCCAGTCACATCAAATTAATGGCGGGCATAGTGGTTTGTCACCCCGAGTGCCGCTTCTGTGTACTCTGGGAATATGGACTGGATGATGTGAAATTGCGAAAATTTCTATGCGATTATGCTATTATTACCGTCATACGGAGACGTAGAGTAGAAGAAAGTCGCGACCGCAAAGATGTTTTGAAATTAACCTCCTTTGCAGTATCATTTTCGTTTCTTTGAGCACACTTGCGTTAATTTTTAACCCTTCGCTCTCGACGACTTTTTCGGTCGGGCGTAGCAGAAACTCCGGACGATTTAGCGTATACGTGACGCGTGTCTTACAGCTAGCGTAAACTGATTTTATATACAGATTAACTTACAAAAACATTATATTCTAATAATTTATCTATATTTACATCTTTGAAAATATGATTTTGTAATATTAATTTCTGTATTTTTTTTGTGCGATAATTTATAAAGCATTCACCAAGATGCATTCTTGAATATAATAGATCTCATTTTTCAACAATTCAAAATCAAGTTCATTTTCATTTGAGCTAATGTCACTCCCAAAAACCACTTTTTAGGGTTTCTAAATTATAATACTTTTGCCATGATCGTCGAATCCGAACTAGCTTCGAAGGGATATGAGATTAAATACTTTATCTCCATTTTAAAGTCCAACACTTTACACTTCCTAATCTACAAACCAATATTGCACTCTCATCAATTGAAGATGCCGAAATCTAACAGTTGGAGTTGCAGCACGGAACATCGTGGTGACTGAGGTCGCCTCTAGAGTGTAAAGGGTTAATACACGGAGAAAGAGAGAATAACGAAGAGTCAGGATCGTGTATAGTTCGTATCGTTGTACAGTATCTCGAAACAAGATAAAAAGACCGATTACTTGCGCACCTTTTAAGCTCGTTAATTTAGCAAGCTAAAAAGATGTGTAGGTGCCGTTTAAATGGTAATTGTAATTACATGCACGAATTAGCAGGACGAGCGAACGTATTCGCGTGCTGACGAAAAGAAAAGTAAAACCCGTGTCCATATTAGAAAGCGAAGGGCATTCTCCATATATGCCATCCACTATTAGCGATGCAATTATGTCAAGAATATATTCGTAAAGATCATCGTCGACAAAGCAACCTACCAAACTCACGTTGGCAGAAAAATTATTCAAATTGTTCACGGTATATAATTGTTGGATAGCCGATGACGTATGGATCGAGGCTGATGACTTTGAAAAAACATATGTGTCAACCACCACTGTGTCAGTGAGCGGTATGAACATTAATCACGAGAAATAATATTCGCGCGTGGTTTTAATCGGACATTAATTTTTAATGGAATCTAAGACTTGTATAAATACTTTTATAGAACGTTGACACATTTCTTCTTCTATATTTAAATTCTTACGCGTAAATTTATAAATGTATATTGTGTCAGAGATACTTACATACACATATATGTATAAAGATTCTATTATCAAAACGTAAGGTCTTATTTCAAAGTTGGTAAGCAAATCTATCGATTATCTTTTATTTTTTATTCGTGTAGGCTTGTTCGTTTAACGTTTCTATTTAAATCTTCGCTATCGATCATTATTAATTTTCCATCGACAGTAACATCACACATGGCGTTTATTATAACATATGTATCAATAATCTTTGTTTTCGTTGCTTTATTCTCGGTAGTTGAAACATTTTCTTTCAAAGTAATTATACAAACTATCCGAATCTTTTTCTTTACTATAAACGTAATAGCACAACAAACTTCGATATATGTAACTAGTAACCGAAGATACGTAATAATTATTGTAATATACAGATAATATGAAAAGAAGCTGATTTCGTAGCCCATAGCTGGAATGCGAGCATGTGTTCTTTCGTCAAAAATCAAAAATCAATATCGACATCAAAAAGGTATGTACCTATTACAAATAAACTAAAAATATATAAAACACTGTCGAATAACAGTCGAGATTTTCCCACATAAAATTTCGAAATTTTAACATTTCAGAACCATTAGTTTCATCGGTCGTAAATTGCATGTTACAGTTCTTTCCTATTTCGAACGAAATCAGAATTTCATAGACGTAATAATAAATTAATGGAACGTGGGTCTCGACTTCGATAACACGGCATATTTTCTTTTATTCGTCATCTACGTTCTTCGTTTATGAAATTTTTACCATGTCGAGAACTTCAGGTGTACAAGAATTCAAACGTAACGGATTGCGCGGTCCATTGAGCTCGTATAACTTATACCGAATGTTTAAAATCGGGGACGGAATAATAAATTTTCAAGCACTGAATATACTGGCGAAGAAGCTTCCGCTGGCAAACGATCATCGCTTTCTGTAATAAAAGATTGCACGATCTCTCGCAAATTTCAACGAATCTCGTTTTCCATAGAGTTATTTATCGATACGTCCTACAACTCTTTCTAAAGAAAATATTCGTTTCATGTTTCAAATAAAATAAAAGATAGTAACAGATCGTGAAATTCCTTCGTGAAAAGAAGCTTAAATACAGAAAATTGAAAATGATGAACTTTCATTTTTAATTTTTGAGTCGTTCAACCGGTTAATCACGGAATGTTTCTCGTTTCACCGGAAATTTAAGGTGCAGCTACCAGGTCATCGAAATCGCTACTCATCCAGAAACTTTAAGCTTCGATGAACAGATAAATATCCCTTTACAGTTCTTTGCGTCATCTTGCGACGAGTCAATGATTTCTGATTTTTATGCACCGAGGTATATTTTACGATATCAGCCTTTCCTGCATGCTGGTTCTGTGGCTTAGTGGAAAAGAGGTACAAGTGCATCTTTTTTTTTTCTTTACGAAACGAAACAAAAGGAAACGATGCATAAGATTCGTATTTATCTAAAGAATTTTATAAACTCTAAGCTTACTATGAACAAATATAGGTTAGGTTTACAACACTATTATGAATTAATACACAAAATAGAACCATCGATTTGCTTATGTTACAGAATAAATAAAGAATGTTACGTATTGATGCCTATTGGAATTGGACAATCTTTTAAATTATTCTCCCATTAGTATTAAACTATTTAGCGAATTTAATGACGACACAAGAGGTTAAAATACGGATGATACGGCGTATTCCTTTCATCGGTCGGTAATTACGTTTTGTTGCATAAATCCACCCCATCCGAAAGATATCGCTCAACGACACATCCATCGAAATTCGTTTCGCAAGCAGCTAGATTCAGTGTAGCTTCAATGGCGCGTCACGGCATGTATACGGTATAGGTCGTCAATGACGAACGTAGAGGACAGGTGGCGACGGAGGAACACGAGCGCTCCTAGCACGTAAGTACTTACGTACGCGTAACAAGCATCGCGTCGCATCGCGGCACGCGATTTGCGCAAACGTCTTGATCGCTTGTGCACCAGGCGAACATCAACTCGAGAAGTACGCGGACCGCGTGTGTCTAGTCACGAGTCGCTTTGCGTCGCTTCGCGGTCCACGTGACCCCGCGGCGACACACGTGTAGGTACACGGGGCGGTGGCGCACGTGCAACGGTGCGTCCTACGTGTAGGCGCCGCGAGTTACGCGTCGTTCCACACGGAGGACCGCCACGTGTGCGGGAGCTGGTCATTGATTCGGGGAATCGAGTCATTCAGTTCAATACGAGTTGAATGAATTCATTACTTATTCATTGCTATCATACAATATTTTTCTTATTTTAAGGTATTACTTGCTATTTATGCATATCTGGAGATAGAAGATGCAAAGATTTTTTATTTCTACGTTTGCTTCGCAATTTGAGTTTTATTCTTGAAGTTCCACTCAATTTGAAAGCACACGCAATAAAAAATCCAAGAAACTGTAGTAGATTATATGACGAAACAAGGTGAACTTAGTACATTACGTGATATGCATTCTGTTGATTAAAAAGAACTCTGTTGATTCTGAAAGATTAAAGATTGATAGTTACTTCCATATATATATATATAATGCAAAAGAAAAAAGAATATTATGAAAATCCCAAAATAAATTTCAAGAAAGAGTATTCAAGTAAAAAGCTCATTTTTTGAATGTAAGATAAGAGTGCAAAATAATGAAATTAGAGAACTTAGGAGAGAAAATATTACTTTCTTGTTTAAGCTGTGATTTTCAACACAATTAAATAAGCAAAAAATGAAAAATGTAAAAGGATCTATTTTGTCGAATAAAATTGATAAAAGAATATAATATAAAAGAATAAATTACAGGAAAAGAAAGATTAAAAAAAAATTTAATTTTCTGTTTAAATCCAGAAAAAAGGATCGTGCTTCGAATCGTAATGCTATTTTGCAATCGTTTGTTTATATTCATTAGCTTTCAATCCGCGGTCCGGAATGTAAAGCCTTTCAAGAAGCATAACGATCTTCAAGGTAAAAAAGAAAAGAGGGAGAAGAGAACACCGGTGACGTGTCCCTGAACTCGATACTTTCGCCGCCATTGTGTACTCATTGCAAAAAGATTTTTGCATCGCTGTAAGTTGCGAGGGCGCGCGCTATGCTTTAAAAGCGAGCCAATAAATTAATGTTACCAGGCGACTAGGAAGCGAGGAGCGTTCACTCTTTACACTTTTGCAAAAAACCTATTGTTAACATGCTACCCTGTTAAGTATACAATAACGACTCAACAATTTCGTCTGTTGTTTAACAATGATTTTTACAACGGCTATCAATGCAAAACCCGGTGCAGTTACTATTTGGCCACTACGGTGTGTTTGTAAATGCAACTTTAGGTTAATTTGCGCGCTTGTAAGAAGAAAACGGAGCAGACTTCAACGTCGTAAATTATTTCTCTTTAACGAAGGTGCTTATTCTTCTCTTTCATTCTTTATCTTCTTCTTTCTTTTCTTTTATTTTAATTTATTTTTTGCTACTTTATTTTATTTTATTTCCAAACGAGCCAAGAAAGTTCCTTTCGCTTCATGGTACCTTGGTCTCGGATCATGCAATGTTGTAACATTGTTCTTGTTCTTGCACATAATTTATTGTTGTAATTTCCTGTTACAACTGTAATTTGGAAACTTTCGTTGCGAAAGGATATTCACGATAGTACGTAAAAATGATTGTCCTTAGATTTTTAATATTCATACTTACAAGTAGATAAACTGAAAATGCAACAACAAAAATTGTTACTTTAAAATTTTGTTTTACATTAAGGCTTTTTTTAAGACAGGGAATAGTTAATATTGCAATCTTCAAGGAGAGCAGGTATTACATTGTAATATCTTGATATGATTGTTAATTTAATGTTATTAAATATATACATATTACCATTTCCAAGTCTTGTACTATCGCATATACCAATAAGCAGAAATCTTCTTCAAAGAAATTCTACAATTTCTAGTAGAGTAGATGTAATTAATACATAGTAGTATTCTTTAGATGTATTTTTAATATCTCAGGATGTTTCAAAGTACAAAGTTTGATACTAATTTGTATATAATTTAATCGATGAACTCTTCGTTATAACGTATTTTCTTTATCAAAATATTAACACGTTTCGATTCAACGTTTTACTTAATAAGAAAAAGTTGTAATAAGAGCTTTGACTATAAACACTTTGTTATGAAATTATAGGCATATATTGTATTACGAAAACACTTGCAATTGTACAATTCCTCGATAGCGACGCGTGTCCGCCACGAAAGGCGATTGGAATTCCACTTTCCACGTGAGGCATATTTCTTGCCTTTGTCTGCACTCGGAAGCGGACAGAGGCATCGGTGCGCTCATAAATAAGGCATAACCGTGAACGTAGGCGAGTTGGCCTTGCTCGTGTGTATCTGCCAACGGGACGTGGCCTCCACTTCTTATGCCCACCATAAGAGGGTGAAGGAGTACGGGGCTAACCTGCGAGTAGGGAAAAACTACCACGAGCTAAATAAGTAGTCACTTAGAGGATGCTTTTAGCTCGATAACTAGGCTACCTCCCTTATGTTTATAGGCATCATGCTTAAGTGGACTCTGGTGGACGGTAAACTCTCTCGATGATGCTTCCTCAATGATTGAATTAAGGAACACTTTGGTCTTTTAAACCTTTGCGTGACACTATACACATTGACACACGACCATGGATGGTATGGTTCATTCATGTAACATTCACAATCCAAAAAGATAGGGATGATAAGATAGTCGGAAAAAGTATATGACAATAGTATGAAGATCTTTACATTGAATTGTGTATTTCTTGTTTAAAATTCCAATTAAAGATTGTTCTGTAGGTTTCTTTATGAATCGAAATGATTGATATTCCAGTCGTTATAGAAGGGTATCCTTTTTAAAGACTAAACATTGGCAAAGAAAAGTAATTATTTTACAATAAAAGTTAGGAAGAGTTTAAAAGCATTATTATTTGAATCGAATCTTATTAACGATGGCGATGGTAACGTAATCGATAATTTCCTCGTTCTCTAGTATATGTGTATATTAAATGTAATGAGACCGGAACATTAAAAAATAACGTAAGATAGGAAGTGAAGTTAGCCTGTTTTTGAACATTAGTAAAAATATCTCGCAAATAAATAACCTCACTTTTTAGCAAAATCTTCGAAGACTAAAATTTAGACCATAGTAAATTTATCGTTAACCTCCTTGTCTCTTATTACTTATTACTTTTTTAATCCCTAACACCTAATAATAATATACGGCAATAATATAGAATATAATCATAATTTCCAATAATCCGAAATTAGAAATACCATTTTAAGCGACTTGATTATTATTCGCTAAATATAAACTATTCTTTTTGTTTAATCATTTACTGCTCAAGTGTAGTCGAAGATAAGTGTAATCTTATAATTAATTATCACGATACATCGAAATCCGCATACTTGTACAAATATTAACTCCGATAAATCATAAATCAACTTCTTTAAGGCTATTCAATTTGGATTAACAACATTCAACGTATCGTTGCGATTTTATGGCCATTACTAATCCAACTAATCCTTTCTTGAGGGAATTTTAAATATTTATCGCATAGTTGTAGTTCATATTTTGTTCTATTCTCCTTCTTAAAAAAAAAGAAAGAAAAGAAGAGAGAATATTCATATACCATGAAAAAATTCTAAAGATCTAACAGACTTTTATTGTTATAATCCTTTCCAACTCGCTCGTCGTTCCCTTAAATAACTTTGCGTTACTTTGCCGCATACACAGCACGAGCAAACAATGTTACGAGTAAACTTCACCTTTTTGTTGCTTCACCATGCGATTGCCCGTCGAACGCGTAATCGAGGCTTGAAAACTTCTTTGCACGAGTGTTTCCCTCCCCGAGAACGTGTACATGCATTATAGCAGCTTATGTCGTAGCTAAAGAAGTTAACGCGGCTAAAAGATTAAGAATTGTGACCGGTTAATCGCGAGTCACGACTCTCAAGAATTTTCGATATTGGGTATCCGGGTTACGATGTATTTACAACCACATTGCTATGTAAAACGCGCGGAAAATTATTTATTAAACGATAAAAGGCAATCATCCGAAGAACGTGGGTAGAAAAAGAAAAATGTTGAATTTCCTACACGTGCATTCCCGTTGAGAAGTATTGGGACACTTAGAGAAAACCAAGTTAAAACCTGATAAATCTTAGAGGGTAAAGAACTCATAAAATTTTTGAACAGTAGTACATATGTAAATACATATGTGTTTAAAGCGATACGATGTACATACTTCAGGACGCAACTATCCACAAACCAATCGCGAGCTCGATAATATCGTAATATGGGTAGAAACGCTTTGCCTTAGAAACGTGATTCTGTTCGCCCATCTAATCATAATTTCACGATGAATTTCTTTCTTCGATGTTTCTTTTTCCTTTCGATCGTTTTTGATTCTATCGAGAATATTGACTAACAGATACGCCGAAGGATTTCACGAGTAATGTGCGCGCCACGAGTCCACGAGAGATAGCGGATCCATTGTTGATAATGTTGGTGAAGAACGGACGGTTTTGAGGTGCTGATTTATCGAGAACGCCATTTAGAGATGAAAGCATACTCCGTTGAGGAAACGTGACTCGTTAATCGTTACCATCACCGATTTCTTTGACTAGGTATTAACGAGTCCGCTGAATCGCTATGGCTAGGATATCGTATACACTGCGATAGTTAAAGACATTTGATCGTGTTGTTAGATGATTAAGGAAGGCATGGATTTCTGCGCTTAAGGATTGATCCTTGTTTCGTGTATAATTTGTAGTTAGATATATAAAGTGTTCAATTAAGGAAATCCTATCTACGTTTGCTATTTTACGCATATGTAGTTAATTGTATATGAAAAAATTCAAACATGTTTAACAAAATTTGAAACCCTATTTGCTTTCATTTTAGTGGAGCATAACAAATTAACAAAGATCGTTTTTCTTTTTTCATTTTTTCTTGTAATTCTTGTCAACAGAAATGTTTGAATGATCGTGTTTTCTCGTGTCATTCACAATGTCCACCAATTTGCATAACACGTCCTCGTTACTGAAACGCCTGAATCGTTGCAAAAAAGAAACGGTAAAGAAGTAAGTAACTTACAAGAATAAAGAAAGAGCACCCGGCTACCTCGTGAGAATTCTATAAATTTTTCGAAAATCCGGCTAACGGTCAGTTTGCACGGCATTGTATCTTCCATGAACTGGTTACTTTCACGAAAACAGAAAAACCGAAAAGATAGATAAAGACCGAATACTTACTCGTATACAACGTTGCCACGATTTACAAAGAAGAGAAAGGGACACTAACGAGTGTGTTAATTATCGCATTCAATTCATAATAAATTCAGAGCATGGAAATGGCTTTACGTAATAAAACGGTTTATCCATCCTAATGAAATCGTTATTTCTAATCCATCCATTTACTAATGCCAACAAATTATTGCTATAATCAATACTATGCGATAGTAACACAACCCTATTTTAGCTTCTCTTTTGCGACACAACATTCTAACATTCTATGGAACGGAAGTGTTCTATAAAGTTTGATTACAGTATAGTAATACATATATGTATATTTTAGTATGGATCTAACACTGTAGCTATTCATGTGGCATCATGATGGTTATAATGGAAATGCGTAGATAATTATGAAAACTGAATATGTCACAGATAAGGAACTCGGATTAATAAGAATATAATTACAAAAGCAAGAAATGTGGTATTAATATGTAATTGATAATTAAATATCTTTAAGAAGAGGACGCACCTATTTCCCCAGCTCTTATACACACGTATACACGCACAGTTTGAAACGTTAAAATACAAAACCAAAATTTTGAACAAAGTAATGTACACTTTTATATAATCTGTTAAATGCTATTAAAGTTTATTCTGCATGATTTGAGACGATCTTGAAGGGAACATTTGCGGGCGGCAATTAAGCAATACCCGGTTCGTCGGTTACTTTTAATTGTTCTTAACGAAGCTAAACGCAGTTGTGGTCCACGTCACGGCGCATAACAATGAATAACGGTCCTGGTGAACGAGTCCGTTTACTTTGTTCTCTATTGTCATCGCCGACGACAATGAGCACGCGACGGTTCGAAATGCGTATCATTGATGTACGAGCCTTGTGTGTACCGAATAATTACGCATAAATCCAACCAAGATCAGTTTGTTTTATAAACTGCAGATATTTTGCGTAATATGTACCTACTACGCTTTTATTATGCGAGTGTAGTTTATATTCGTATAGATGCCTGTTCATATCCAGTAATGTACAACTAAATTAAATCATCAACTTTACAACTAAATTTCAAATTAAAATTACGAAGGAGATTTTAGAAAGAAAGACCTTAATTTTTTTACTTACATTTCTTAAATATTTTCATTCGCTCCTAAGTAAGTCAACTCGTAACGTAAAGTTTACTTATTACTTATTATTAACATTTTAAAACGCGAATAAAAATAATAGGTGTATCGCATCTGACGGAATCGCTTGTTCCCATGTCTCGAACGCGTCTCGATAGCTCGTTAACCGGTTTCGATCGCGTTCCATTTACTCCTTGAACTTCAACTTTACTCGTGTGCTTAATAACTAAAATGGACACGTGACACGCACTGTTTACCCTTCGAAAAGTTATCCGTATTTCATTAAGACATTCTAATTTAACTACTAAAATAAAATAACATTTCCGTTTTTCCGATAAAATCCCTAATATCTTATGCATCACGAACGACATATTTCTGTTATCGCGCATTGCTAACTGTATATCCTACATCTGTGCCATGTATAGTATTCTTAGATTAACACTTTTAGTAATGATATAATATAATAACATTATAAAATAATATTATAAATATTATAATTCTAGAATGCTCCACATTTCGTAATCATTGAAAACATATACTATCGATCAAATAACAGTCCTACTTTATGACTAGAAATTCGTATATACGCCACACTTTGAACAACTACTTTATACCGATTTTCTCTACATATGTCAAATCTTACATACAATGTCACGTTTATAATAATTGATATCTTTTGAGGCTGAAGAAAACGAAAATACAAAAATAACGTAATTAGTCACGTTGCATAGGAAAGCAAGGACTATTTGTCAATGAGTTAACGAAGTGAAGTTGATCGTGGGCCGCGCGATTCGATACGGTTGCAATCAACTTCGGCGTGGAATTTGAAAAAGTGTGCACTTCACTCACCGTCAGCTCGGCATTTCGCCCGGCGTCGTTCGACTGTCGCCGATGGAAACCCGTCACGCTCGAGAATATCGTCGACACGATCATGCGGCTACGATGTTTCACTGGTCACCTTTAGATCGAATAATTACAGTGCCGGGAAATCGTAAACATCACGTAGACACCGGTTGGAAAATAGTGTTCGGCAACTCTGTTGTCACTCTACGATTACGCGTTTCCGTTATCGTATTCTTGACTGGACGTAAGTTTCGTTAATTTCTACCACAGCAACTTGTGAAATTTGATACTTTACCAACGTGTTCACTAGACGAATACTTAGATTGCTGTACGATCTACGAAACACACCTGACCAATGGTCGAACGATACTGAGCCGGTGGCACAGTCGCGAATCTCCCACTAGACCGCCACCACCCCCTCCCTTTGAGTACCAACTCAACTCAAGTCGTCAAGTGAGCAACCCTTGGCGGTCTTCTATGAAAAAGCAAATATTTGTAGGAAACTTTAGATTCCAACCAAGCTAAGTGGAAATTTCCACCCTTATAAATTAACAGTTTTAGGTTTGTAAATCTATGTATATCATCTAAAATGATCTCTGAAAGCTAATTTCTAATAAGTATGAAAGGATATAGTGGTTAATTTATTTAAAATGGAAGATCTAGTGGAACAATAGTTATTTTTGCTTCAATGGAATTAAGAATTTAATATTTAATAGTTTCAACATTGATATTTATTTTGTATAATTAGTTTTGATAACTAGTTTTTATCATTAGCTTTTATTTGATTCGTGTAATTGTAGTAGCTCTTTATGTTTTCTCTTATATACCGTACGTGACATTGTGAATGCATATGTAACACGTTACGCGGGTGAAGAACTCAGATCGAGCAACCTAAAATCGCGTAGTATAGTAGAGACAATGTTCTAAAGGAAAGCAAAACGATTCCATGATGACTTGAAGCGAGGCTTAACGCACTGTAAATAGTCGTGTACGAATAGAATATATTTTGTAAGCGAAAACGTGGCAAAACTTGCGAAACCTGGCAATCACGAGACGTATAAATGCGGCAATAAGTATCAGCGCGCGATTTACTGTCCATTGAATTTGTTGAACATGTAAATTACAGGCTGTCGCCGTTAGACCAATGCTGAGGATACTCTTTCCATGTATCTAACCATGTGTGCGCACATGTACACAAGATATGTAAAAGATGATACAAAATTAGTAATCTCAAAAATCGAAGATTTAGCCGAAAATAAACTTTTAGCTCATAAAATTTTCACCTTGACATTGAAAATAAACGTTTGGATGATAGTAGTAGGGGTACCACTGATTGAGACTCGTTGCTATAAATCATTTTGTTAAAGCTATTAAAACATGCGCTTTTCTTTCTTTCTTCGCAGTTATTATTCTTCAGCCTCTCAGCATCAAAACACCGTTTCAAGTAGACTTGACCCATATTAAATATGCTAGCAAGTTAATATTTCTATTTCATTTCATTTTCTGTTCTATTTCCTTTTCGCGTATTTTTCATCGATAACACTTTGTTGTCTCATTAAACTTAAGTACTTTGTCATGTTTTTTTTATCATGTTTATCATTTCATTATGTTACTATACCTGTTACTATAACATTAATATGAAAATATTACTTTTAGTAGCAAAATTGACAGGATACGTTTTACTTACTTTAGCGAAACATCGTATGATCCTATATTTCGTGGCCCTTTTTCACACGCTGTATAGTAATAGTGAATCAGACGCGAATTATTTTCCACGGTGTCTGTGATCTTGTACTTTAATGATATACGTGATGCGCACTATCATGTGCTCTGTTCCCCAGAGGGTGTACAGATTATAATAGTGGCACCATTATAAAACCTTCGAGATAGCCAGTTATGAGTCACGCTTACGGTGTAGAGGGAAACATCACGGCGTGCGGTATAAATGTTAATATTGCTCGTTTATTAGAAACCAGTAGAACGCTGCTCCACGGCTGACAGAAGTATGTACATACGTATCATTTATGCTATTAAACTTCACGCGTGTACAATCGTTCGGTGTTTCGTTTATTTCATCAAAGGAAACACTAGAAGCGCAAGATTAAAACTACCAAGTCAGACAACCTTCAGGTCATTACGTAATCACGTATTTTCCAGAAGGTCAAGTAACTTTTTAACATCAATCGACGGATGATTGCACCCTTTGAGAGGTAGCCGCGCGTGAGTCCACCTATAGCTAGCAATAATGTTAAAAAATCAATGCAATCTGTGTCCAACGATGATTTCGTTCGAGACGCTAAAGAAAAATTTTTATATCGTCGCGCTTAATCGACGTTGATTATTTAAAACTGATATTTTTAGTGAATTGATAATGGGCAAGCAGCCGATATAATTGTTTATGAAAAACCAGAAACTCTAAGCACTGTATTTTGCTTTTCATTATTTTAATATTGTTTGGTTAACATTTACACAGTTACCACAGAGATCATCCATGATCTAAGCATCCAACATTCTAAGGGTGCTCTGGTAGGTATTCGTTACATATGTATGTAGCATATGTTAGAATTTCTTTTAGTATCTATTATATAAGATTATGTTTCCTGGCAATTATTAATTCTAAAGCAATTAGTGAAATAAGTAATTAATAAAATTAGTGATTTCAAACCGGATAAGTGTTGTAGTTGATTAAATAATAATACCTATACCCGAACTTTTGTTCATAAACAATTTCAGAATTATATAAATATAGAATTTATTGTGTAGAGATGTTTTCTTCTCTTCTGTACGTAAACTATACTATAAATATTCAACTACTTATAAACCTGAAGATTTTTAGCTACTGTCCCCCTTCTTTCACGGATTTATTACTAGCGAAACGATAAAATTAAACTCGGTCTATTTCACTTCACTATTTTAACTATTTATCTTATAAAATGAATCGTAAACTATGTACTTTTTACCTTGGTTTTCTTTTTTCACGGCCCATTCCTTGAGAATCGTGTTAATTCCAACCTTTATGTCAATAGTATAAGTAGATACATCAACTTTAACAGATAATATAAGCTTTCATCTACCCAAAAGCTTAAGCTTCAAAGCTTCCAATAAACTTCTAACAAATATGTTTAAATTAATAAAAAACTCGAAACCTTAATTTCTTTCAATTACTTCATAATTTATTAATATATGCCTATAGATGGATGAGTATCAAACACAATGTGATCCTAACAATGAGCCTATAGATGTATTATATTTGTCTTTTATTACTGCTGTTATTTCTACTGACATAGCTGAAATGTATTTCACATATCACCTCAATCTATCGGTTTTTCAGTAGTTGAAACAGTTTAATTCAATCGCAGTCGGATAATAGCTCGGTCGCAAATGTCGATGTTCCCGGTTCTTTGATCTCTTTCTTGCTCACGCGATCTTTTCTCTGGCACGGCTCTCTCACATTTGGTTCTAACCTGACCGCATTCCAGGAAGAATCTGTGTCTCCGCCTATCAGAATGCACTTTACATCGTTTTCGACGCGCGAAACTGCAGCATCAATGCGCATGCTTTAACTTAATTGGATTGGTTAGATCGGCTAAGACAGTGCTTGAATAAACGCAGACGTATAATTCAGAGAAAAATGAGGAGAATTTAAAGGATGTCGATGTGTTGAATTTGTGTTAGTCAAAAACTACTTATTAGTATTGTAATTAATAGGCCTTTGAAAAAGTATTTAATGATAAATGAAGCAATAATCAGGATTCTTGCAATAACCAATTAATGACTAAGATTTATTCCCACGTTTTGCCGATTATCTGTTATTTGCAATATCTAATGATTTGATTATGCATTTCATGGATCGTTGTTTTGAAATGGAATCTAAATGAAAATTTGATTCACTCCTTAAATGTTATAATTAGTACTCTACCTCTAACCTGCTTGTTATAATGGATATTATAGTATACAATGTACAAGAATATTTTCCTGAACGGAACAGTTTCGATGCCGTTTCGTGACTGAACGCCTAGTATGCAGTTTGTATCAGCCTTCACATGGCCTGGTAGAACACGTAGTATGATTTCCTCACCCAGTAGTCCCGCGTCGCTTCGTCGTCAGGGTGTTTTATAGAAGATCGTCACCTACCTACATAGAACAAATCAAACCAATGCAACGTATCAAGTCAATAGGCTCAAGTTATTTCTATTGGCCACCATAATTATTGAGCTTAGCTGAATAACATCAACCTGTACTTTTGAGCCCTTACCGCGGCACGTTGAACTATGGAATTATATGTTTTTGCCAGACAAATGATACGAAGGTTTCCTCTACGGACATAGTTTAAAGTAAAAATTTCATGTGATCATGATCGTGATCATCATTATGCAATAATTAAAATAAGCAATAGTTGGCGACACTTTGGTACTTCCAATAGCGGAGCCCAATAATAATAAAAATAAAACATTAATATTATCACAGCCTGCAACATTTTTTACGTACACAATTAATGTCAATGTAATTATTTCAGCTATACATTGGGTACTTCTTTATTCAATATATAGGAAATTATGGGAGTTTATAAGGAAGCCTACGTCACTTCCTGAGAAATATGGCCACGAGAAACTGTGGTTTTCGAAAGAACTCGATAAAACCACAAGCCACACGATCGTCCTTGGTAACCAGCTAAATGTATTTCAGTGAAATACTTTCTATTATCGATTTCAGTTGAAAGGGATAACAACGCTGTATCCGTGGGAAATCTATATCACGAGGACTACTTTTGTGGGATATTTGTAGGTCACTTTATCTAATTGATATTGACGAGTTGTTTGAAGCGTTTCATTATGTCATGTATATTTCTATATTTAACTTCTTTTTTCTAATTTAGCCAGTCGATGAAATTATTATTAGTTTAGAATGAAAAGTTCCTCTTCACTTAAGCTTAGATTTTTTAATGAATAAGGATCAATCGGTATCTATTAATCGCTAAAAATGCTTCGTTTTTCACGCAATTCGTTTATTGGAGAAACTTCATAAAATTTTGTTACCTATGTTTAAAATGCCGTTTTGTATTTAAAATCTCCCTATTCCATAAATACTATTAAATACATACCGAGAGACAATCGAATCCCTAGTACAGCGAACGCATCAGAGAAGAGCTTTCACTGTAATCCTTTGTATCTCTCTACAATTATCGAAACGCGACTTCAATAGCATTTCAATGAATACGGCCGCGGTGCCGCTCCGCGGCGGATAGAATACAGAACGCGCGCGGAAGATCATCCTCGTGGAAGGGTTCGTACGCGTTCTTTGTTCGCCGATGTGCATATGCTCATCGTTCGTTCGATGAGTCAGTGCCTGATTGCGTATAATACAGCGAGAAACGCCACTTTTCCTATGTTGGCTGTTGATTTTCTAATTGAAGCATATATTGCCGTTCAAAAGTAGCTGGACACGCGTGAATTATAAAAATAATATCTTTTGATTTATTTCATCCAGATTGGTCAGTTCTTTTCTTTTTTTTTTAAATCGCGAGTTTAAAACAACATATACGCTCCAAGGTTGTTAGTGACCACGGTGAGAATAAAATCGTTTCAGTATTCATGAACGATTTACTTACAATCTCACAGATTCTGTTCATAATAGTGCGCGACAGACACGATCGACCGATTGGTCATCGGCATTAGACACTGTCGATATTCCCGGATCGTGCGATCGGAACAATGAAAACGCAGCAAGTACAATGCGAGTCACGACGTTCGTACGAATACGTTCCTCGCACATGGATTTGTCTCAGATTGGATGACACAAAGACGAAAAGGCGGAAACATCGGAGACGGTAATAACAGGAAGAAAAAGAGACGAACGAAAAGCAAGAAGGAAGAAGCATAAGACGAGAAAAGAAAAGTAAGAAGAAGAAGCAGAAGAAACAACGACAAAGCAAAGGGTAGTTGAATGTGCGCGTATGATTTACGTGCACGAGCAGTAGGCTGCATAATTTATCGATCGATCGAAAGCGCATGCGCCGTTGCCTGGTACACGATTATGTATGCGCGACTGCCGAACAGCACACGAGTAGTACCTACGTCGCGCAATCGATCACTGTCCACCTCGCTCGATGACGTTAATGAGGTTGATCGGTACTTAGCGATACTTTAGCCTGCTGGCCATTGCAGTCGATTATATGCACCGTTTGTTTATGCAACGAAGAAATGATGCAACTTGTTGCCGGATGAAGACGTTGTACGTGCAAGCATGGGCTACGTAGAAAAGAACAGTGATAAGGATATGAAAATAATTGAACTTTGACAGTAATCGGGATCGGAAGATTCTTGCGATTGCTATTAACAGTAAGAGTAAGGTCCGTAATGCTGTAAAATCACAGGCAAATTACGAAAAGCAATTTTATTGGCCCAAAACTTGATCGCAAAGAATGCAAGATGCTATAGAAAAGAATATAGTCATGATGTTGCGATGAAACTAATTTTATCCAGATTTATCAAAATATCACGAATAATTCTTTTTTTGCGTAAAATCATGAATTAATCTAATGTTTTGCTAAAGTTGTTTCGCTAACTGTTGCTTACAGTTTATTAAGCTATACATGGGTATAAACAGAAATAAACTTCCATTAAGATTTCAAATGTTCAATAAAAAGAGAAAGACGAAACTTTTCGATCAACCTAATATGTACCAAATTACTTTCAATCTCGATGAACGATACTTCCAAACAGATTCCCATTCCTAACAGGAAATCCTGTTTAAGAACGTCTTAGCCAGAATCAGTAACAAATCAACAACGAGGGGCATCGAGCGGCTGATCTGTCGTGTAATGGAATCGTCCAGGATTATCGTTATTTGTCTATCGTTATTTGTTCATCGAAAATAAGACAAACGTGTACAATCAAGGCGTCGAAAAGCACGGGAGAAATCCATAATCGATCAACGTCATTCCATACGATTTTATACGGATAAGCATGACTCTGCGATCTGTAATAAATTACTGTTAATGATTTTGCACGTCATCTCTATTCTGAATACAATTAGCGAAGCCAAATCCACGCGATTATTATATTAAAGGTAAGATTTCGCGATAACATAATATCCGCCCCCCCTCTTTATTTCAAAAGGTGTTTTCATAAAACAGCTTTTATCTCGCAACAACTTTGCAAACGTTTTCCTATCCTTTACAGACATTTAATCAATAAGAAAAATATCTACATATGATACAAGTAACAAACCGCAAAACAACGCCTGTCGCGTTTCTTAATATTTAATAACTTAGCGTTGTCTATTTTTAAAAAAAAGGACCTATTTTAGAGCCAATTACTCCTAGAGAAACGCTTTTTTTCTTAAATTACGTGAAATGATTTCAGAAATTGGTAGAAACAAATTTCACTGCGCTAGGATGTAAAATGTGAAAGTTATTACATTCTACAGCTAAGTAAAAATGATTATCATTGCATTTTAGTCTCGCGTTTGAATGACAAAATTTTTTTACTCTCGCATTTCAAAATATGGGTCTCCCACGTAACGTACGAACTCGAAGGATAAGCTGAGATAAGCTCATACGCTTTTATTGCAGACTTAAAATTCTTCGTTGTGTAAGTTAACAAATTGATCCAAATCCAACAAACGGATCGATTCGAGATTTAGTATGACTAGAATTTATTTATCATAGAACCTCGATATTGTATGATAATTTTTATTAAAACTATAAACAGTTAAAGAAAAATATACTTCTCCATACTTTTGCAATTGGGCTTATCGTAATGTAGCAGGTCTCGTTTTACAGATAATTTTATTATACAACTTTTTACTGAAACTTTCTCACGTACGACAAATACTTTTTAAAATATAAAACGAAATATTTAAGAGAATCATATATTTTTCATTTAATCGATATTTTGTTGATGAAGAACCAGAGGAAAATTGTTTCAAAGTCGTCTATTTTGTTCTAAATATCTTTCCGATTCATCCTTTTTTAGGCTCAATTCGATTGAATTATATGCCTACAGACGGCACACGGTAGCCTTTTCGAAGCGCGCACTGCGCCGCAGAGGAATAATTTGTTTAGCGAAAAGAATGATAGTGCGCCGTGAACGTTCACACGGAAATGGCTGTTGAACGACAGACATTCGCTTAACAGGTTCGCTTCGACAGAATTTAAGAAGTAATTGGACGCGTAGACGAACGATCATAAATTCTCTAGTTCGCTGGTGAATGAGTAAGCTACTCTATGTTTAAAGCTGCGACTCGGCCAATCATGCAAAAGATTCCCCAACGTTTGCGAATCTTTTAGTCGATTGACGAAGACACGCGACGAAAGTGCATGTGAATGTTCGCTAAAGCGTGACACAGAAGAGCGAATTTCGTTGCGTGGATATCTGACGCGTATTTTAGAAGAACGACGACTGTACAGTTAGATCTCTACTTCACATGTTAAATACACACTTTAAACATTTTTGTACAGTGCACATAATATATTCACAAAAATTTGCAATGATAAATGTTAAAATATTTTCATAAGTCATCGTGCACAACCAAAGAACGACTGTATGGAGTAGCGAAATTTATGTCTCAAGTTCTCCAATATCAAACATATCTCATTATGCGAAGTGAAAATGAGTTTCGAGCGCTCGATGACTTTCATCCGCGCCGCGGTCGCTGGAATGAATCTCAGAGACGGAATTTGTACCGCGCATGTCTTCGCCTATGGTTAAGCTATACGTCCACCCACGACTTGCAACGAGCTGTGCGATAATAAAGCTTCCGGTCTGGTCGTGCCAGCCGCAGGGACAGAAAGCAAAATGTCAGGGGAAGAGAAGAAAATTATTATTCCTTTGCCGCACGGCGCGTGTATAGACCGGAATACACGAACCGGATGCAACGTGTTTGATTTACTTCGAGTCACACCTGGCCACTATCCCCCTAGATATACCCTTAATTGTCGTTTTATCGAACGTGTAATTTTTCGATTTAATAAGTGTTATACAAACGATTGTCTTATTCATAGGTCATCTTATTCATAGGTCAAGTTTTGGTCGATTGTGAAGCTACGCTCATCAGTCTAGCTATTATCATTCATAAAAGGAATTTGGAATAAATTTCACTTCTAAGTACTACAATATAATTAACGAGGGAACATGAAAATGTATATGAAGGAAATAATACAAAGGAAACTGAGAAAAGCTTGATCGAGTGTTTCAATATATTGTGGGCTTTCTCCGACTTTATAGGTAATTGTATAATTCCACTTTAATTTCTCTTTTCTTTTAATAATGGTATAATTATTACACATGATTATAAAACACACGACGTACAGTAAGTGTGGCGTCCATTTTCATCTATTATGTGTGTAATATATATAAACATCGTAAGAAAACATGATACAAATATAATACCTTATGACTGGTATATTCTCATATTGGAACTCAGATATGAAGCAGCGAACGATGGAATTTTACCTTGCTACTTTAATCAAAGATAAACTGATAAGATCGCAATATGATAGTTGTTTAAAAAAATTGTTTAAATAAGGTTTTCATATTGGTCCTGCATTACGTATATACATCGTGCTAATACTCAGTAAGCAATTCTCCTTATTCAACAGTTAATTCACCGCGTAAAATTAAACTGTACAAAAAAGATGTCGGCAAATAAAAGAAGTTGACGATGCCAATGTACTCGTGATAAAAGCGAAAACTTAAAGTGCTATTTAAATTACACATCATGCAAGTAATTTCACGGTTCCTAAGTTGTCCTTTTATTTCACTGTTGAAGAACTCGAATAAACACATAATTTAATACAATATAATAGCGCGCTGTTAACCATTACTCCTTATCGGTTTCACTTTTTGTTACAGCTTGTGATATTACGACATTAGACGTATCGCGTGGTATTTCCCACCATACTTTCTTTCATAGAAAACCGAGATTTAATTAAAGAAACGCGTGAACTATCTACAAGTCTACTATTCAACGATCAAACAATAGCCGATTTTTAAAAACGCGTAAAAGGCGAAAGTATTACGATATCTAGACTATTAATACAAACGTACGTCATTATACTTTTGTCTCGTTTGACAAACTGTATTTTAATATCTCAATTTGTAATTTTTCCTATGCATCGACAGCGTCAAAATTTGTAAAAATTAGATATTTGTAAATAAATATATATTTGCAAAAGAGAAAGAGAACGAGATCATTAACGATAAATTTTTAAGAATCTACTGTTAGTATGAAATGAAAAGAATTCATTTTTCACATTGTAAGTAATTTGACGTAGAATATATGTGCGTAGATACATTGTTTAAAGAAATGAGTAAAAATCGTTAGGTAACATACCCTGTCATCTTTAGCCAAATATGCAGGCTTAATGTCAGCGTCCACGTAGAATATAGAATTCATTTGCCGGTGAAACCACATATTTCTCTTGCGCAACACAAAACTTAACTACATACTTTCTTACAGAAAACTGTCGAATTCATTTTTATTTTCACATGGACATCGTCATTCTATTTTCGAAGGAAATCAAACGATTCTATTATGGTAATTTCTCTATTATGCGCCAGCACAATACAATCACTTATGATCACTAAAAATTAAAGCTTTCTCACTAAAACATTTATCAAAATAGATAAATATCATCCTGAGTAAATTATTTATAAACACAAACTGTTCATATACACAACCAAATATTGGCACACCGATGTGCTCGAAACGCGACGTATGATTCGAAGTAACATCGTTCCATTGTCAGGCAGTAAGACAGCTACTGTTTATTTGCTATAAAGAATAACTTTTCAGTAAATCGTTGCTTCGCTATTGTATGTTCTTTTGCCGCGGTAGCCCCGTGAAAACTGGAAAGCGAAACGTTTATCGTACACCTCACTCGTCTGTGTATACGCAACGTGTCCTTCTCCCTACCCTCGCGTAAATTCGTTCCTCCCCCCTTGACTGTTAGATGGCCCTTTTGACGAAACCAATTAGTGGGCCTCTTAATTCGTTATTCCGTGAAAAGTCACAGTAAAATCAAACTACGCCAAGCTTCACGGTACTTAATCCTGCGTGCAAGTGTAATGGCAATTAACGAGGAAATGGCTAAATCACCAGCCATCCACTTTCGTTTTTCTCAGTATTGTAAGCTCCAAGAGATGTTGATTCACTCTTGAAGCACCAAACCCATTAAAATGACTTGTCGATATCAAATCTTTTATTTCCATAATTGATGAAAACACGCAAATATTTCTGGCGAATATCGACTTTTGTTGACAACGAAATAAAACCAGGATTACTTGATTGTGAATGTTTATAAAAATTCATATTTTTTATGTACTAAATTACAGGAATGGAACCTAGATAGAGATTTGTTTTTCCTTCTAAATATTGTAACGAGTATATCTTTTCCATTTTTATCTGTTACGTTCATTCTGTACATTTTTGCATATTTAAATTTTCCATAAATACATTACCATACTACTTTAATTACAAATATATATGAATATTTAATAACTTTAAAAATTTTTAAACATGATATTTTATCCAGAAAGCTGCGAGATAACAATTTACCATAAAATTATTTAATAAATTTTCTAACTACATCGTATTATCATGATCGCAGCCAATCAACTCATATTATTCATTACACAATTTAGAATAATTATATCATGTATATTGATGTAATTAGTAATTGCATATGAAATAATACTAATTACCCAGTTAAACGTTAGACTGAAACCTGATGGAGATACGCGTGGAAATTAAACACGCACGAGCTAATATAATTTCAACGAACTAGATTTATGGATTTAAATCTGCACTCAATATACGTGTCAGTTTAATTTAATTAAATCAACTTCTTTTTTGCACAGCTTCTTCTTTTGTGGGTCGTTTCCTACCTATTACTTTGCGAAAATTTGATTAATGAAATAAGAAAAATTAGTAATATTTTTTTTTAATAACAAATTTAAAATATTGATAATAAATTCATTTCATCACAAATTATTAATATATATAATGATTCTTATTGAGTCGTGCTGGCTTAATGGATTACGAAGGTACACTATTATCATTCGTAAAACGAATTTGCAATAAACTTCGCTTTTAAATGCTATAATATAGCTAACGAGGGAATATGAAAATGTATATGAAGAAAATAATATAGAGGAAACTCAGAGAAGTTTGATCGAGTGTTTTAATATATTGTAGGCTTTCTCCGACTTTATAGGTAATTGTATAATTTCGGTTTAATTTCTCCTGTTCGTAATTATATAATTATTACACATGATTATAAAACACATGATGTAGAGTAAATGTGGTGTCCATTTTCATCTGTTGCGTGTGTAATATATATAAATATCGTAAGAAAACATGATACAATATACCTTATGATTCGTACATTCTAATGTTGGAACTCAGATATGAAGTAGCGAACGGTGGAATTTCGCCTTGCTACTTTAATCAAAGATAAACTGATAAGATTGCAACGTGATAGTTATTTAAAATAAATCAATTAAATAGCTTTTCCATATTGATGCGGAGTATACATACATACATGTACATATGTACATACGTGTTATACATATATCGTAGCACTGAATCGTGTTAATACTCAGTAAGGAATTCTTCTTTATTGAACAGCTTATTCGCTGCGTAAAATAAAACTGTACAAAAAAAATGTCAGGAAATAGAAAAAATTGACGATGCCAACGTATTCGTGGTAAAAGCGAAAACGTAAAGTGTTGTTTAAGTTATACATCGTGCGAGTATTTTTACGGTTCCTAAGCAAGTATCTCACCTCACGTGCACAGTCACAAAAATCCATTGCACCAAACACAGTTGCTAATAAGTAAGGCAGTTGATGCGCCTCAATATAATGAAAAACGGACGATTAAAATTCATTTGTTTCAAGTTTCGGAAAATAAGGTGTTCTAAAGCAAAATTCAGACATTACTTTGCGGAAATGTAGTGTATAACCTTTCGGTAGCCATGCCAATAAATTAATGTATAAAAGAAAAGATTCCAGTACATGGAAATAATTTAAATTCCACTTAGTCTGGATAATGCATTTAATTAAATTAACGTATCATTAGGAAATATATAACAGAAAAATGTCTGCTGGGACAGAATTATTATCCACAGCGGAACCACATCTTATTCCAGGGTAAATAGTACAGCGTTTATGTATTAAATATAAAATGTAAATACATATACGTAGAACATATACGTTTCCTAAATAATACAGTACAGTAAGAAATATTTAAAATATTATTACCCTTTAACTTTTATATTCATTGATACCTCTTCTACATTCATAAAGGTCCGTTTTAGATATGCCGGATATTGTCCTCAATATCGCTACAGATGTGGTGAAACGTATGGAAATCTCACGCACAAAGTGCTTCTTGATCCTACAGTGAATCATGCCGAGACCCTTATTTTATCGAACCGTATCCCCGACGATTACGAGGTATTATACAATATTTTATAGTCTTTGTTCCTATTACTTTAATCAATGCTGTTTATAAGTTTAAATTAATTAAAATAATATATATAATATAATTTATTAAAATAATAATATTATTTATAATTATTTATAATCAACTATAGGTCCAGAGACCACCGAAAAATGACATAGACGTAGTAAATGCTAGATACAAAAGGACCGATCCTATATTTATTCATCCTATAATACCAAGTTACGAAGGTACATATATGGAATAAAAATAAACATTATAGAGAAGGGTAAATGTACCAGTTTAATGACAATGTAAATGTTTTATTTTAGGATTTACTCCAAAACTAAAAGCCAGAAATGGACAAAGATACACGGTGTTGGCTACAGAAGGACTTGCCGAATTTGAACGACAACAATTAAGAAACAGAGCGGCTCTTAATGAACTTAAACGAATTATAGATATACAAGCTGGACAGGGTGAACCAAGAAATTTAGAAGATCGTTTGGTAAAGTATCTATACGATCTGTTTTTTAGTTAAAATAAGGGAATAAGGAAATAAGGAAATAAGGGAAGGATAGGAATAATGAAATCATATCTAAATTTCTTATATAGCTCATAAAAAGTGAGTTTAAACTGCCTATGCTAACAGTTCGACCTGATTGCGTGGGTGTAACGAGGAATTTATTTTTGGACGAACAACACGAAACACCCAGCGATCACTCTCCATCCCCTTACTTTATGGACAATGCAAATCCGCAAAAATACTTTATCAGTCGTGAGTCCATGTTGTCACGTTATTATTATCTTGAACTTGTCTTCGAATGATTCTATATGTAGTATAAAACTTACATAAGCATCGTTCCGTATGATTCAACTGTTTCACGAAATCTTTAACCTTTAATGACTTCCATAAATTCGACCTGTTAATAAAATGAATTAACGAACAGATAAATACGCGATATCATTTGTAAAATAATATTAACAATAAATAGTAGTACAGATGGATCTTACGGATAGTGAAAAACGAATGCGATATTCTTTCATTCGAGAAAATGCAAGAAGTGAGAGTTAAAGTTAGAAAGATAAATATTAATTAGTTTTCCTTATAATATAAAATTTCAAACATTTAATTGTATTTTTGCAGGATACGGGGGTCATATACCATACGGATATGCGCATTTTGGAAAAACAAACATTCCAGCTACTAATAGCGCCCTTTGCGATTTTACATCTGATTATCGAAAACGACAAAGTACAGAATGGGCACCAGTAACAATTTCACGACCTGATCCACCTCTATTAATTCAACCTACTACTATTTACCACAAACATGTTGGTATGCTTCCAAATTATCTTGGACATGTTCCTGGAGAAACATTCAGGTAATCATTACTTTATTACTTTATTGTGTTATTATTTCTATTTTATGGTTCTTATTTTAATTTCTCGTCGCAAATATTCCGAAAAATATGGAAAATATAAAAAATTGATCTTTATACATTATACACATGTATATGTATGTATACTTAAAAAATTTTATTTAGATATTAAATATTTCATTTAGATTCGGCAAAACTTTTGGAGCTGACACTAAAGATGCGAAAAGATGGCTCCGTGGTGATTTCTCTGAATAAAATATAAAATATAAGAAAACAGTTTTATGCATAATAAAAATTTAATACAAGAAAAATAACAATGTGTTTGTGCAGACTGTATATAATTGTGAAAAATTACCCATTGCGTATCATAGCAAAATTTAATATAATTTAAAATAACTTTTAAAGATAATACCTGATATTTAAGTAATTGGACAATTTTCTACAGAAATGCTAGATTTTTTATCTCTTATTAACTACAGATAAATATAGTTGTTACTATTGCTGATCTTTCCATTTCATTAAAATATCAGCTGCTTTTTTCAAATTTTCATCTTTCTATGATAAAAAAGAAATCAATTATAAATATGAAGAACAAGGAGCTCGATATTATCTATGCCGAATTTGTTCTTACCTTTATGAAGCAATATCTTACGTTATCTTCCCCTAAGTGTTTATGTTCAGGACTATAAAATACAGATGGGGGAATTCCTTGAATTCCAACATTTTTCGTCATCCATTTTGTGAAACGATAATCTCTATTCTCATCTGTTTCTTCTTCTAACCGTACTTTATCTTTTAAAGCTGACCAATTAGCTACCATAAAGTATCCTCCTTGGGGAATTGTTGGAATCATTCCTACATCGCTAAGAAATTTAGCCATATAATTTCGTTTTGGTAGCAACTCCTTAGCTAAACTCACAAAATAACAGTCAGTTTGACCAAATCTTTCTAATTCTTGTTCGAATCCAATAGCCACAGCCTCCTACAAAGTTAAAAGATATAATTTTAAATAATTCTAATAAGGTACATTACAATAAATATTTATTTAATAATTCTATACATACTTGAGTTGGTGTGTTACACGTATATACACTATTTTGATGAATAACTTCTAAGTTATATAGCAAATTTTCCGGACCATAGGCCCATCCTATTTTCCATCCAGTAACACTGAATGTTTTACCAGCAGATCCAATGGTAATCGTACGTTCGTACATATCAGGTAATGTTGCTAAAATACATTCATCATTTAAATAAAATAATTAATAGAAATGACATTAGTACTATCAAATACCATTACCAATTCTAACATGTTTATATGGCTCATAAACAAGCCATTCATATACTTCATCTGACACAACAAGGGTGTTCCACTTTTTAGCCAAATTAGCAATAAACTGTAATTCATCTAGAGTAAAAACCTTTCCCACAGGATTATGTGGAGTGTTAACGATTATTCCTTTTGTTTTTTCATTAAAAAGATTCTCTAATTCTTGTCTGTCAAATATCCAATCTGCAGAAGAAAGAGATCCCTTTGTGCTTTTCTTTGGAATACAAAATACATGATGTAAATATGTATAAGGAGCTTGCATTTATATCAATAGTTATACATACTTCGATAGTTTACTTACTGGTTTTAAGGCAATAAATCTTGGAATTCCTCCAGCAGATCTAACCATAGGTACATAACAATCAAAGAAAGGTTCAATAATTATCCACTCATCACCAGGGTTTGTGTGACCTTGGAACGTAGCATATAATGCTTCATAAGCACCAGAAGTTACAAGAACTTCCTTATTTGGATCTAAAGTACGGTTTAAGAGCTTCGAATACAATTTTGCAATAGCATTTACTAAACGTGGGTGACCCTAAAATGATACAGTATATTGAAAATTCCCATCTATAAATAAGATACATAAATCTACATAAAATATTTAAAATCATTGCAATTAAAAGTGAAAAAATTCAATAACAATATCATGGATATGATGAAATAACTAATGACCAACATTTAATATCTCTGGAATATATTTATTGTGTGTTTCTTTTTAAAATTGGAAATACTTACAAATCCTCTGGTATATTGATTCAATAGAGGATTGTCACTTGCAGTTGCAGCAGCCAAAGCTTTAGTTATATTTTCTGGAGCATAAAAATCTGGAAATCCTTGTCCTAAATTTAAGGGCTTATATTTTGAATCTAACTGAATATATTCCACCCTAAAATAAAATTAATTAAAAATATGTATTTATAAGTACTTATATATATATGTTTATATGTATTAAAATTTTCAATACATCTCATTGTTGAAATGTTATTTACCATATTGATTTATCATTGCCTTTAAAGCGATCAGGAAGATCAAATTTACTCATTATAACAGAATAACTTCGTATATTTCTTAATGTGGGTAGAGAAAGTAACACTTTAACAGTTGTAGACAAAGAAATTTTAGTAAACATCTAAAAATAGTCACAAACAATGAATGATAAAATAATGCTATACTTCGTGATAAATTTGTTATAAGTTTATTACCGTAAAATTTTATATTAAAAAATTATATAATAAAAAATATAAAATGACGTATAAAAGAATTGAGAATACTATACTTAAAAATTATGATTTTATATTTACATATTTTAAGTACAATTTTTTTCATTTTATTAGTTACATGTGATAAAAAATCTAACAGGTAGTAGTTACAATAAATTATTGTTAAAGATAATTCGTATAATGTTAATACATGAGGGTACCTCGGACGTGCATCAAACAGCGTAAAAGAAGTGTTATATATTTTTAAACATTGATATTAAATTATAAATTAAAATATTATTAATCTAAACATAAACATAATCTGATGTAATTATATTAAATTCTTACCAGATGACATACACTAACGTATAATAGCTTACATTACCAACTGTACCGAGTAGAATTACGTATAAATGGAAAGTTACAAAATATGTACTTGCAATGATAAAACGATAACTATCATCATGGTCATTTCTTTATCAAAATAGTATGCTTATGCAACAAGTTGTTTATTAAAAAATAAAATTTCTAGATTTGTATAGTAATTTTACTATGTGTTATTGGTAATTTAGTTATTACACTAACTAGTATTATAGTAATATATTTTAATCAGTTGTATGAACGTACAATATTATTATCAAACAAAATTAGTCCATTAATATGCTACTGAAGAAATGATAATTTAATACAACCTTAACCCTTAAACTGCATAGGTGGGTATTGTATGTTCGGATAATTTTGACAGGATTAAGAATTTCTCGCAAGGTAATAGATAGAAAACCCTTTTTCTTTCATCTAAAAAAAATTATTTGGCAAAAATTCTATGATAACCTTAATTTAGAACATTTAAAAATGTTATATCAATTTTTGGGGGATTTTTTAAACAAATGTTACCTGATATACAAGTATTACTAAAAATTGCATCGGACATAAAATACCCACGTTTATAGTTTGAGGGTAAACAAATTTACGGTCCAAAGATTAAAAATGTTGAGTATTTTAGATATTTAATATTTTATACAAAAAAGTTATAATCTTCATCTTTAAATCTGATACAAATATAAATTAAGATAAAGATATAAATCATAAATCACAAACTATATACTATGTATATAGTATAATGTACATACTATATGTAGCGTAGTATTTTACTATTGTACATGTATAATATGTACATTCTAAACTACGTAGTAGTAAACTACGTAGCAAATAATTGATAATTTTTTTCAAAGTAAATCAAGGTAATTTAAAATGTTTGTTTGAAACCGTGTTTGAAACACAAACGAGATACGAAGAACATACAGTATTTGAAGTGAAAAGCATTTAAAGCTGCTAAAAGCTATATCTTGTGATAAATTTACCTAACTATGTTTTTATATTTACCTAACGATATTAAGATAGTTTAAATTGTAAACAAAGTCGGTAGTTTGAAGGTCTAGATTTTTGTGATTTCAATTTATGATATGATTTTATCTGTAATCATAGTTACGTGCAAGAATAAATAATACTCATCGTGAAAGTATTTGTATAATATAAGTATAATCAGGTATAATATAAAAATTTTCTGAAATATAAGAAATACAATTAGAAAGATATTGGAGAAATATTATTAAGAATGACGCAATCTCAACAAATAATTGAAGAATTATATGATTCTTACACAAAAACTGCTGCTAATATTATTGTTTATTATGGTAAGTATATAAGGTTAAGTAATCCAATTCATAATACATATCTATAATCGCCCATTACCTCAAACATCACAAAAATATTAAATAGTTATAAATTGTTATGGTTACAAAAGATTTGGAATATCTTCTCATTATTCTTGATTGGTCAAATTATCGTAATAATATATGATATAAAAGAATTTAGTCTTTTCATCACTTTACACTTAAAAAAGGTAAATTTAATACTCTATAATCATGTTTAATTTGGTTATATTTTTATATTTACAGAAGGTAATGAAATGGACGAGAAGTTAAAAGAACTAAAATGTATAGTAAACAACAATAGCGTTCAAGATAAAAAGTTAAAGTTATTCAGGGAAAGAAAGAATCAATTATTAAATTTAAATAATGATGATGATAATGATGACAATCATATGGAGCAGAGTGATACTGAAAACCGCTTGAATGTAATTACAAAATATAAATAATTATAAAATATATTTAATGATATTAAGAAAGTAATATATTTTTAACATTTTAGGAATATAGACTAATTCTCTCTAAGACTGATAATGATACATCGAAAGATGATAAACTTATAGAATTTGATAAACATGTAGAAGCACTGCTAGGTACATTTAAATTTGTATATATAATAAATACTTTATATCAATGACAACATTTTGAATTACAGATGGAGTAGCACAGAAAGAAAATGATTCAGATGCAGAAATACAGTTAAAGGGGGGCTATGTAAATGTAATTGACCCAATCTCTAAGAAGAGAATTGTGGATCCTGTGAAGAATACTATATGTGGTCATACTTATGATCAAGAAAGTATTATGCAGTTATTGAAAATTAATAAGAAGACAAGGTAAATATTCTACTAATAAAGTTCATGTTTGTCATTCATGAATAGTTTTAACTACGCATTGTATTTACAGGTGTCCTGTTATAGGTTGCAAAAGTACAGAATTTGTACAACTTTCGCAACTTCGTCCAGACATTGTAACGAAAACATATCTAGAGAAACATCCAGAATAAGGTTTTGTGTGTGTGTATTACAAATTAAATATTTAAATGATACAATATTTTGCAACATGATAAATATGACCTAAGATTTAATGTTTACACATCATTAAAACAAAAATAAAAACTGCACATGATGTTTCATGTATCTGAATACAACACGTGATTTAATGTGGCATATTTCGCATTGCAAACATATTTTTGTGATTAAAAACTCTGTAAGAATATTGGCTTAGAGCCAAATCATTGTTATAAAAACTTATTTTAGGTAACAAATTGCAATTTAAAAGTGTATCTTTTATAGTAGTATAGATATAGCGTATTTTGTATCAAATAAATTGAATGTATAATTTATGTTTATCAAACTATTATCAAAAGAAAATATTTTTATATAAAAGATTATAAAATAAATTTCTCATAAAATTTCTATGTCTTTCATATTTTTAGAGAACAATGTATATTACACATAGTACCAATAAATTATTGAAAACGAAGCAACTTCAAGTAACTACATATTTGTTTGTCCCGCAACTTTTATCATTATCAATCTATGATGTTAACGTTCAGGCTATGTTTATACTTACGTTCTTATCAACAGTATTAATTCTTTCTCGTGGGAAAGCTCGTCGTATCGTTGACGGTCTCAATGTGGACAGCAATAGTTGGGATCCATTTTTATTAATAGGCAAAGATTTAAACGAATCGCCGAATTACGATATAACACGCTGGGTACGGCAATTGCATCTGCAACAATGTGCTTTCGTAGAAATCGGAGAAGGATTTTGTGCTGTAAGCAAAAAATATTTCATACAAAATATTTTCTTTCTTGTAAACAATTTCAATACAAAATGTACCTTTGCATAATAGAAACAAAGAAAAGGAACTATTTTTATAACTGTGCAATAGTTTCGAACTTTGAAGAAAATACTTTAACAAAGCTTAAACTTTCATGCAATACAGTTCTATTTAATATTTAGTTGTTCGTCGAATTACGTAGCATACCTTCCGAATCAAAAGTTCTCGATAGTTCTGGGGTCGGTGAATTTTTCCTCGGGATTTGCCCTTGTTTGACTCTTCACACTTGGGATTTGTGCTCACCCGAACTGGCAAGACAGAGGAAAGCTGACTGCTCTTTTAACGAAGCTACTCCATATTCAAACACAAGTGCAAGAGTTCACAGGCGATTATGCGATATCACTTTGCTCGTCGAAAATATTTCAAGCTGTAACTGTTCCATTTCTCTAGCTGGCCAAGAATTGTATAAGACCAAAGGTTACAATATACTTTTACTAATGAAAAAATTACAAGTAAAAATTTTGTGAGAAAATGTACAACGCAATACACGAAATAAAAATTGTCCACGATTTAAATATTTATTATAAGAATAATGTTTAGGATTTGCAACGTGTTTTTTGAATCCTCTACCAGAAAGTTTGTGTTCACCACGTGGGGTTTGTGGCATTGCACAATGCACCGCGACCACAATCAAAGGAATACACACCCCTCAATGTGCCTCGAACTGTCATCAGAGACAACCAGTACTGTTATTTTATTTTAAGTAATGTAAAAGCTATTACACTAATAATAGTAAATTACAGTAATAATTGAATGTTTGAAATACTTTAAAAAACAGGTTAAGAATACAATATCTTTTCCTTTCTTTCTATTGGCTATAATTTAATTATAGTTTCTTAAATTTGAAATTTTAAGTTCTGCGAAGAAATTGGGCCTTCAACTTCCATTCCATCGGAGATTAACTCTTTATGGACGGGATGGTCCTCTCCAAAATGTAATAATACTTGTGGTAAAGGATTTATGGTAGCTATTGCATCATGTCAAGATCAAGCAACGTAAATAAAAATTGAAGTTAACACATGTATAATAAATGACAATTACAAATAAGTTTAAATAACGTATTAATCTTTCCCATTAAATCTGATAACATATCACACAACATGTAGTAGATACTCATATTCATATAGAAAGTACACTAAATTTTTGTACATTAAAGTTTATCATTTCTGCCAATACACGATGGTGTATATCGTTATATTTCTCAGAGGAAAACCAGCCATAGACTGCATCGGTCCAGGATCGTTTTGGTGAGCCAACGCTTTTTTGAGGAAGTTCTCTTGAATTTCTTGATCGTGATGAAAGGTGTGAACTTTTCTAGCTGTCCAGATAGCTTCGTTAAATGTTACTGCGAGGTAAACATCGTCGATGGAATTATGAGAGCGGTCAGGTTCACAGAACCTTGCATTTCTACCGAAGGGTGTATCTTAAGCAACACTGGAACATTCACTTTCGAAGGAGAACTTGATCCTGATAATAACAACAACTTGGACGAATCTTATGAGAATGATGCTCGTGAAAGATTCGAAGGTATTAATATTATAGTATATGTAGTACTAATAGTATCAAAATTGAAAATTACTGATTATAAATTAATAAATGGTTAATATTTATTAACAAATAATAAATTTTATGCCTTCAATAGCTTTAATATAATGTACATACGTATATTATGTTCTTCCAATATAACATCTCTATTTTCTATAAATTTATTTAAAGACATTTATCTTTACATAGATTAAATTTTAATATTTATTAAGATTCATGTATCATAATTTTATTTTCATTTTACAAATTTTGTTTGTTTTACAACGATCTACCATAAATTACCAGTTATCTCGGTATTTCATTTTCTAGACACGTTGTGTCCCTCGGAATCAGCGCGAGCGATACAGCGTAATCTCTTATATGCCCATGCTGCTGATCGTGAGGATGAATACGTGTTACGCGAAAATAGACTGGCAAATAAAAACTTTAAACGCAATCGTGGAAATCGGTCCGTTCTGAGAAGTCGATTAGGCGATGATGCCGACTATGCCAACCAAGACGAAGACGACGATGACAATGACAGCGACAATGACGACGATGACGAAGAAGGGATCGATAACAAGAGTGGCGTCGACGATGAAAAGGGCGACGAGAATGACGAAGACGAGGAGGACGAGGAGAACAGAGACGAGATGGTGAACGAGTCGGAGGCAGCGCGTTATTACGATTACGGTTAGTACTTAGGCATAAATCTTTTCCTGGATTTTTCTAGATTGGGCTCAAAGGCTCCGCGAAGGGTCGCCGGAGCCCCAGAAAGCATATTCGAGAGGCAAGGTTCGATTATGCGGCGATTGCATTCGAGGGTAAGCAAGAGATCAACGAACCCGAGAGGAAGGGTTCTATGAAGATCAGATCCGTTACGGAGGACTGTGAGGATGAATCCACGGAACCACTGCAATATTATGATTATGGTGAGAAAAAATCGGTCGGAGAAGAATAATTTTCAGAAATTCTTACCTTTGTTGCTATGTGTCTTTTAACTTCTAGAGAAGATGTTTTTAGATATATCCATACCAGAAGAAAAATTTTTTATATATATATATACATAAGATAATCAATCAGGGTTTAACCCTCTGTATTCCGATAATGTTTATGATTTGAATTTTCAGCAATTCCAGCATACTTTTATAGTATGACTCTTTGAAACCACGGAGTTTAGAAAAAAAGGTTATAAATGTGTTTATAAATTTATTTATATAATAGTCTTTATGAATTTTCTATTTTCTTAGTTCTGAAAACGATATAAGAAAAATTGTTTTCATATTATCAATGTCTTTAATATAATACTGCCAATGTTTTTGTACAATTATAAAAGATCATGTCAGTATTTCTTTTATAAAAGAAATATTCTCGTTTTTAGTAATTTCCTACTATAAAAAATATCTTTTATCAATTTACCACTATTCAAATAATTACAAATTTTTATAAGCATATATATATATTTTTCCTTGTCTATAATAATTTATTATTTTTTTCTAGAATCCGGAAATACATCATCCGGTTTAAGAATTGGACTCGCCTTGGAATTGATAGCATTGTCCATTTTATTCTGGTTTTTTGAATGTTAGCGGGCTAACAGAATAAAGATAGAAGATGACTATTCTTAGTTCGAAGAGAAGTAATTAATCCAAAGTAGAAGTCGTTCTGCGACAAGGAATATATATAATTAAATGAATTCAATAAAATTATAAGTACAAAATTTCAAAGAGTGATATATTTATAATCCTTATGTTTATGTATTTAACGTATATACATTTGTACCCCTAACGTAGATCTGATTCCTTTAGCAGATTTGTGAATTATTATTTTACTGATGAGTAATGTGAGATCAAATGATTCGATCTTCTTCTAATTTCAGATAGCGTACATAAATATATGACTTTCTTGTATTGTATATCTTCAAGCAAATCAAAGAACCAGTTAATTACAATATTTATTCGCTGCAAAGTTACTACATGTATTTAGTACTGCGTTTTTGATAGCTACTTTCACTATGAATTTAAATTACCCGAGAAAGTGAATCCTTAACTATCTCACAATGAGTTTTCTCCCAATCTTTCATGTCTGTCGTAAATCTTTAGATATTTAAAGTGTTTTCATTATAATTAGTATTCGATACATTTTTACTATATCTGATAAATAAATTGCAGATGTTTATGCATTTACGGGAAATTTAAAAGTGTAAAAATGTATAGAATGTAGATACATAATGTGCAAAAATATCTGCAATAATGTGCTCTCTGTAATATTTAGTGGACGGAACAAATCACGTTTTCAGTTCCATTTGTTTTGTCCATTTGTTCCATTTGTATTTGTATTTGTATTCATAAAAATATGAAGTCGCATAAAAATCCGTAATCTATACAGGGTGGTTCGTAACCGGTGGTACAATTGGCTACACGGCGGTCCTACATGAAAAAATAAGTCAAAAATATGGAAAAATATGCAAAAGATGTATACATGAGAAAATAAGACAAGAATGTAAAATAAAATATTTTCGTTTAAGGCTTTATTTTCAAGCCCATAAATGTTGAATATGTTTAGTTAAAAACTGGTTTGATACACGCGCATCATATACTTTCAAGTTTATTTTTGTTGAAAACACATCTTGTGAACAAATTTTACTCTATATTTTTAACTTATTTGCATACGTAGTTCAATTCTTGCCGCCAGATTATTTATTTTTGTTCAGAAACGTGAAATTTGAACGGTATATGTACATCCTCTGTGACGTAGATGTAGAGTAAAAAAGGATTTTGGAAATATGGACCTTAAAGGAGTAAAAACAGGATAAACTCCTTATCCAATGAGTTATTAAAATTGGGAATGTGAAAATCAGCAAACAAACTCCTCATTACAAATAAACAAATGCGTTTCCGACCGTTTTTCGAAATTCAACTCTTAAATGGTGTTCAAACAGAGAATAATAAACATAAATTGTCATAAAAATAAATACTAAGCGGGTAAAGTCGCGCACGGGCAGCTAATATAGTAATAAGTGAAGAAAAACAGATTATGTACAGCACAGTGAAAGCACAATTAATTTCTGCATAATGATTTCTCATCCGTATTTAAATTTCGAGTATGAAATCTTTCAGCTTCAGCGAAATGTCCAATCAAGAATGTTATTTGGGATATTTATAACGTGTAACTTGTGTACACACGCTGAAACTTAGTATTAATTTTGCAGAAATTTAGAACTAAGGTAAAACTGAAATCAGATTTCAGGAAGTGATAAGTGAAAGGATTGTGTTTGTTTCGCGTTGAAATATATGTGGGAGATTTTAGTCAGCCTGACATACATATTTAGCGAAAACGTTTACTGTTACCTCAGATTTTTACATAATTGTTGCCTTTACCATTTATTATATGCTATTGATAATTTAACGAAAAATTTTCTGATAAAATTTAGGGAACTCAACAATAAAACATCTGTGTAAATGTAAGTATTTCTAGATTCTCTTATCAAAAATTCATTCATAACTGAAAAAATAATTAATTGATACAAGTACATCTGTCTCCTTTTAATCGAAGAAGGGAGGAATTAGCTGCGAAGGGGCATAAAGAGTCTTTAATTGGATCTGATCAACTTAATTAGAACAATTCATGCGGTCGTCAACCGTTTGCCCAGAAATGAAGCATATACTTACATACAATATATGTAATGAGGATATTTCACCATTTCTAAATGTCTATTATAGATAAATCGATTTGTAATGCAAAGTAACAATCGTTCGGGATAATGATCATTGGGATGTGATACAATTTTCAAATACATTAATAATCAAAGAAAAGTTCATATTAGTTCTTCGGAGTCGGATATTGCTTTGAAGGAAACAGAGAAGCTCGGAGAAGCTCATCATTTCATCAGAACTTGCTGTCAAAGTTAATGATATTAAGAGTGTTACTTTTAGGAAGAGAACTCAATCAGTTAGCAATAGAATTACAGAATAATATCACATCACTTGGAAGGCGAAATTTCGAAATGTTATTCTGTGTTTTTGACGAGCTTTTTCACAATGGTCAAGTTTGAAAAGTAGAAGTTACTAAAATCTAGTATTAGGTAACAATATAATAGTATAATATCTAGTAGTAATGTAGATATTTGAAAATTTCCATAAATAGTTTACAAACTTGAGAGAAAATACATATTTTCTACGAATTACAGTTACATGGATAAAATATTACCTAATCGAGCAAGTTGTTGTAAACTGTTTTATTTTTGCTTTAACAAAATCTGTGTGAATAATAGTATTATTCTACTATTTAGGTATTATTCTATTATTTTATGGTGTTATTCTATTATTCTATTAATCAATCCTTGTATGTAGTATTTGATATTCAGGTAACATTTGATGTCTATCTAATCGGGATAAAATGAAACCATTAATTTACTTTCTACTAAGATTTAATTAGTTATTTAATAACGTTCCTACATTTTAGTATGAAATCGGAAAAATATCATTAAAATAGAAGTAGAAACGCAACATATTCGCATATCTTACGATATAAAAATATTTACCATACATATCGAAATTATTCCGTGATATTGAAAAAGAGGGAAAAAATTAAATAAGTCTTCTTCAAGGTGCTTCGATAATTGATTACTAACCTCTATTTTAATAGTAAGTGCCGTTATTTTCGTTCTCATGCTAGGAATTCATTTGTATATTTCCCACTCTGACACTGAAAGATGCTCTGAGAAGCGGTTGCTGTAAAAATCACTACATTGTGTATTGTGTATACGTACGTAACTCGTACTCCATTTTACAATACCAACCTGGCTAATGTTTGTAGAGGAGTGTAATTATCTATTTACTATTCAGCGTTAATTCATTGTATATCATATCATCATTCTTTGATAATTTTATGAAATATGTATCTTATGTATTATTATGAGTTTTTCACTAAGTATATATCATACATAATTCATAAGAAATCACTTTATGAAATCATCAGCATCCTCGATTTTAAAAATCCTTAGAATTATTATTTTGAATAATTAGAAATAATAGAAATAGGATTTGGAAATTTTTGCTCTTCAGTCAAATAGAAAAAACTAGATAGAGAAATTAAATTATGTAAATAAAAGGACACATCTGACGAGTATAATAAAAATATTATACTCATCAAAAGATGAGTGTAGGAAATATCTGAATATGTACGTGACACCTCAGACATGAGCAACTACGATATCATATGAGAGCTGATTTAATGAATGACAGCAACGTGTAATATAAACCTGTTGTTCATAAATTGAAAAATTAATGTTAACTAGAAAAACTAGTTTTGTAAGTATATTTTTCCAAGCACTTCCTAAGTAGGTAATGTTGCGCGCGCATCGAACGTAGGCTTTGATTAGTTGTCAATTCTACGCAATTATTAATTCAAATATGACAGACCACAAACTATACGTTTCGGCATAAATTAAAGAAGAACAACGTTCGAAACACTTTTCTTTCCTTCCAAAATAGACGTATTACAGCTATGTTGTTTACCACCATAAGCTACACCATTTGTACCTTCCGCAACGATTTACGACTTGAATCTTTCGTTGTATAGTCAGAGACTGGGTTCGGACGATTGATCATGGTTCCGTATCGGCGTAAGTAACGCGATATCCCGCAAGGAATGTTTGGTGATACCTTTAAACGTGAAGTATTGTCGACAGCGCACATAGGACTTGACCTCGCCGCGTCAATCCATTGCCGTTCGGTGTCAGTGACCTGCCTCAAAAAAAGAAACTAAATTCCACCGGACAACAGATAAGTGGCCCCTGGCCCGTTACATACCTGCTCCTCTCATCACACATATGGCCACGAGATGGATCCTGCGATCTCTCGAGTTGAATTCAGAGCCGCCTGTCGTTCGTTTCGATGACTGGATCGATGTACCGATCGAACTTTCCTTTCGAAAGAGGTTACCCGTTAGAAATTCGGTGGAACGAAGCATTGCGTCTTCCGTCATAAGATGGTCTATGTCTTGCGTAAAACATGACAGATCGTTTGTGATGAACATCGTGCAGTCGTATTTGGTCACAATATTTATATCGGATATTGAATTATGCAAGCCTTGCAACATATTTTTATCGTCTTACTTCATTGCATATGTGTGTCTGACTATTTCATTTAGTTGCTGATAATCTGGATGAAGAAGGTAATTGTTTGCTATAATGATTTTATATAGATAGCAAGTATTTAGATATAATGTATTACACCGATTGATCAGCTGATAGAGTTTATATCTATATCGTAAATAATAAAAGAATCTTTGGCTTTGTCGTGAATACGATCAAAATATTGACTCACAATATGAAAAACAAAATATTCTAATATTAGTTGTTTGCTAATTATGTAGATAATAAAGCGCTACAAAAAAATATGAATCATTTTCTTTCGACGATTTATTAAATAATTTTTCTGTTCTACGCTGAAGATGTCTTATCACTGGATAACACGTGTTATCACAACATATGTTATCATAATATATAATATAAAGTATATAATAATTTCATTTTACCGCTGAGTTTGATTCATATACACGTTGATTGTTTTATTTTGATAGGAAACGTAATGGTATAACAGGTATGACTAACTCTGTTATTTAGATATCTGATTGTCCTCATAAAACAAATCACAAAACATATCGCTTAAGTCGATTTTATTGATCACGATTCAAGGCAATGTTTGTAGTTATGTATTCAGTCGCTCGCAGGTCTATTGAGTTGTGTATGCAGATCTATGTAATAAATGCTGGTCGCGTATGCATAGTTAACAACGAGATGTTTCGTGATAACAACGAGATATTTTGACAAGCAGATGGCCCTTTTTCGAAGCAAAATAACAAGACACGTCAATGGAAGTGTAATATTTTGGCGCGTATCTTTGTACCAATTTAAGATAAATGGATAACACGAGAGGGAACTCTATATATCTTGACAAATTGTCCTATCACTAAAAAATTTTAGAAATGCACATACTGTTCTCTCGTTTTATCCAGTCGTTTTAACGTTACATACCGGCATTATGATAATAGAGACCGGAAAGTTATCCACGGTACATGTTGTATGTAATATCAGTGAGGTTCTTTAGTGTGTTTATCCCTCAGCGAAAAGATATTTTAGTCGATTTTCCATTTAGTCCTGTTGCAATCTCTTCTTCCGAATCATGCGTACCGATTTTCTTGGTCATGAAGCGGTGAAGCACTGTTACGCGAAAGGAAGAAAAAGGATCAGCTCGAGTATATTGGCAGAAAGAAAGCGACTTTTCGTGTTCCTTTATGTTGTCCAAATGTTAAATCGGTACGAGAGAAGAAGAGAAGAAACTGATCGGTAGCAAGCCGGCTTTACAAACACGTCCGGGGGGCCCCGCGTAACCAGTTTGTGATTGGTTAAGCTGTGTACCACGTGGCGGCGTTGCGCGGGTGGGGATTGGCCAGCACGGCCGCGCTCCGCGGGCGAAAGCAGCGAGTTTTGTTCTAGTATTTACCCCGCGGTGTAAAGTTGGCTCTCGCGCTCTCCGGTGTCCTTAAGCCTTAAGTCACGTTCCATTGTTCGCGTCGTTCCTTCAAGATCCTCTCACACCGTAGAGAATCCCTGTTGTTCTATCGCTTGTGCTTTTTAGTGGTGAACGCCATACGAATTGTGCGCCATGTTCGCGCCGCGAGCAACACGCGATCCACCGGCTATTGTGACAAGTGATACGCTTTTTTCATGAACAAGTTGGAGTGTGTGCGTTTAAATCCCATTCTGGATTACACTGGCGGTTTATGTGACTACGTACTCTTGCCGTTAGGAAGGCAAAAGTCCAGTGGTAGTAAACGACGAGGCGAAAGCACGCTGTGGGATCGTGGAATGTGCGCTGACAGGTATCCACCACCGCGCCGTCGCACTCGGAATTCACTATGCGGTTCTAACCTTTCTCTCTTTCCTTATCCTTAACTCGTTACTTCCGTCTCACTTGTAACAACGTAAGACTTGCGTGTTTACGCGATCGTCCACCTCTCTTTGCTCTTTCCTTTCTATCTTCTTTTACCTTCATTCTCTTTCTCTCTGTCTTCTTTCATTCAATGATCGCTCTCGCGCCTGCGTTGCGTCGTGGACGCTTCGCCACTTTTGACAGCTGTCACGGTTCAAGTGTGTACAGAGGCAACTCGTTTTATTTTGTCGGATGTCGATATAGAGGAGAAACCAGCGTATTATCGTTCATTATATTTCTTTCTTCTTTTTCGATATATCTGTGTTCTCGTAACGACAATTCGATAATATGCTAGTTATGATTCGTGAAATATGTTTTATTTATAGTTATAGTTGCAATTTCATTGATAAGATTCGAAAATAAATTAGTTAATTTAGATATGTGACGTACGTACGTTCTTAGTAGCGCTAGCTGCATAATTGCTCAAATTTAAGGCTCAATAGAGTATGGCAAAGTTGCGTTATAGAATTTTACGTTATAGAATTAACCAGCTCTTGATATAGTAATATAACTAATCTATTTATGACGTTAATCAAACATCTCTATTTCTACAATGGACAGAAGGATTAATTTTTTCTTGATAGATGTTAATCATGCGAATATTGTTGGATTACTAAACACATCTGCAGCATAAAACGTGTTATGTAAAGTGAAAGTGGCTACAGAAACGTGTTAAAGGTTGCGATGCTTGATGCAAAATCATATATTGTAAATCCAGGTTATTGAACGCTTGATTTACCCTCTGCTGTCTTATCAAAGAAACAAATAATCTATCATAAAGTAAATGTTCCGATATATTTCCTCAAAAATTGAGGAATCGATTCGAAACCAATTAACGGAAGTACCTAGCGAAAAGATTTTATCGAATACATTATTCTTAGCCCTTGGTTCTTTTGTCGCTGTGCGTTTGACTGCCGCTTTTAATGCTTTTGCTTCCATACATTGTAGTAAATTAAACGGTAACGTGTAGTCAGTATGTATTTGGTTGAAACTATTAAACAAAGAATTACACGCGACGTGGCAAGTGGAATGAAACAGTTCGTATCCTTTTTCTTTGAGGTTGTCCGTCAAGGACAACTAACAAATGTCACGAGAATGCTGCACAATCTGAGACAGTTGAATTAAGACATTTGTTTAAGTTAAAATGTTAGTTAGCTATGTTTTAAGTAAATTTCATATGTACGTCAAGTATGCATGATCAGTCGTTTTGTAGGAGTAATTATATCTGTAAAATTTGTGTAGTGTAGCAATTATTATGTCGTGAATGATTGATATCATTATATCATCATGATATGATTACGATAAGGAATCGACCGATAATCATTATCTAAAATTAGATGCAGTAATTAATTTACCACTAATGTTTTTAGCAACGTTACAGAAAATTGTTTGAATAAACCATGAAATAATTACTTTTGAAGCAATAGGCTCTGATAGATATTGATGTATTTTTTTTGCTTTGAAAGATAGTGAAGCATTAATGTGTTGCGGCGTTACGGAATCATAGTTCAGAATTGAAAAGTAGTTGCAAGAGTAGCAAATTTATCGCGTTGAAAGTAGTGGGTAAAGTAATTTATCATTCATGTTTATGGCAATATTTTACGGATGTAAAGTAGATATTTTCAATTTAATTATAGTTTTGTTTCATAAATTGAGGTGTGGAGAAACTGGTGCGTAAGATAATAATTGAGAATTACTGCCGTAAAATGGAAATGGTGCCTAATTTATCGTTCTTCTTTATATATTTCAAAAAATTATTCAAAATAGAAGAGAGAAGATATCTGGTTCTACTCTACTAATAAAATTATTACAAAAAAATAAAAACAACAGTTTTCTTTTGTTGTAGAGAAAAATGTAGTGCTGACCATTAATATTATATATTGTAGACTACTAGTAGGAAGTTATGATTACAACATGAATATGCTAATCGATTCATGGTCAATATTTATATTAAAATCTTACAAATATGAAAAAAGATTCATGAAATGCGTCATTTTTTCATACTATTATTTTCCTAGATTTATTTTTACAGTCCATATAGTTAGGAAAGGGTGCGTTATGCAACATGAAGCAGATTGTATATATACCCTGTCTAAGTTCTTAGAGTCCTTTTGTAAATTTAAAGGAACTTGAGCATTCTTTCTTCAAATGTAACAATTCTTGTCCATCTTGGACAATTTAATGACCACTCAATCACTCGCATTTGACCCTATCTTCCATATAAATACTCATCAGCTGACTGTGACAAATTCTATAAAGAGCTACTAGGAACACACTTGTTTGTACAGAACTGCGATCCGCGTTGAATTATAGCAACTGATCGCATGATCTAGAGAGCACGTACCATATTATATAAGTCGAATGACGCAAAAAGAACGTCAATTTAGAAAATGTTTTTCCATCCCGTGGTTTGTATCGGGTATCATCCCATACGTCAGTACTCTAGATCGAGTACCGTTTAAGCACGGTATTATGCGCTCCGGCATCCTCAATCGTGACATAAAACATTGAACGTTCGCTCAAGGATCGTGCGTGCATTTTCACCTGTGGCTTGTGCATTTTCCGCTGAGTCTCACGGTAATTGATACAATTGCATTCAACGTAACTTGGTCATTAAGCGAAGTAAAGTAGCATCTTTTAAAGAACTGAAAATATCGAACGGACATTTTCTCGTTATCCGTTATTTCTTTATAGTTTCGTCTAATATTCACCTTTTTTCCCTTTATGGACGGTATAACGTTTCCTTTTCTTATATCAGTTCTATTGTATTTTTATTTTCATATAACTGTATTAAGTAAACCTTCCGTCTTTCGTGTCAATTATAGTGTTTTGTTTATCAGTTATATTATGTAGATCTTTCAGAGATAAATCTAAAAATATTATCACACGATAACCATATTTTGTACAAAACGTAAAGATATTGTCCTCGTATCTGCCGCTATTGAACATGAACCGACGGTATAAACAAATATAAACTAATCTTGATGAATACGTGGACGAAATGTGGAAGGAGTTGCACTGGAGGAGAATGATTATTCCAATCGTGGATCGATATAATAAAACGCAGCGATAATTACAGACGACGACGAGATATTTCGATTTCTTTGGGAAGTGGATTTTCTTTTTCAGCGTCCGGGCGTTATGAAATTACGGGCACGCGTATCGTTTCTCAGCTCGTCCAGTCGCAATAAAATTTCCTGGTGCTTTTGGCGATGTTTCAGGAAGAGAGAGCCAGCGAGAATTGCCGAGGGGCGACAACCTCTCTCGATCTTTATCCAATTACGCATGCGTAACTTCTGCTGCGCGCGGAGATTCCGGCCGCGTCGCGTTGCATTGCGTCGTTTAAATCCCCGGCCCGCGGTAATATTTAACGTTACACCACGTGCAACAAGGTAGATCCGTCGTCGTTTCTTTCGTGCAACATCGTGTGTACGTGTACATACGTGTACTTACGAGCGGCCAACGGATTCCTTCGTAGATCTTTACGGTGTTCGTATATCAGTGCGTGATTCTTCGAGGTTGATCATTACACCCACGCGTTTCTTTCGCGCGAGTATTGTTTTTTAATTAAAACACCGTGAAACCTCGATTTCAGTGGGCGGTGAGAGGCGCGAGAGTAAATCGTTTCACGGTCATCGTTGAAGGGATCTGCGCAGAATCGATCGAATCGAAATTGCGTATTTGTTTAAAATAAATTGTATACGGGATCTTGCAGCTTGTTGTAAACAGTTAGAACGCTTGTTCTGTAATTTAGTTTAATTTATGAAAAGAATTTTATTCTTTTGCGTTTAATTGCGTTAAATAATTTTGCGTCTTAATGCGTTTGTTGCATATTACTTTAGATAAAAAACATTAATGAACAATTTAAGATATCTAAACATCATGCAATCCTCTATTTTGCATGAATAAAGTCATTACATGTTACTTTAAAATTTACATTGAGTAGGTAATTTCACGATTTGAATAAATAAGTCGTTTATATAAGTAAACATAACAATTGTACACTGACACGAGCTTGTGAATATAAATAATAAATTAAGTAATCATTAAGGAGTCAAATTATGTAAGCAATACAAAAATAATCAGTTATGAATAGCAAAAGCGTAGAAATGGAATTCAAACCTAAAAGTTAAACATACCATTAATGCCACAGAAAATGTACATCATCTGTCCATTTTTTGAAATAACGGTCGTACCACTAGTACCTCGCGTTTCTTTGGAGCAGTTGGTCTATTAACCACAGTAACGAGAATAAATAATTCCGCACCGTTTCGTTATTTGCTGCAAAGCAGAAAATTGCGTCACTGAAATTATACGCGCCACGTAGCTACTACTTACTCCCGCCTAACGATTCCTCTAACGGGCATTAAATTTCACCTATAAAGCGTACTGTTCATTTTCTACAATATTACCGGCTACCCAATCGCCGTTTAGAATTCGAAAGAGCCATTGAAAGTTCCGCGAATCGCTACGGTTCATAAACTACTGACAAAGTCTTCGTGATCATTTCGATTCTGTGCACGCAACACCGCTTCGTAGGTTTAACAAATCACGCATCTTTTCCGTTACGTAATTTCTCGCGAACTGCCTTTTTTCGCTATATTCTCAATCTTTGTTTTTCTTGTATAAGCACATTTTTCATATCGAATTTGAACTAGTTAGTTAAGTTGCATAATACGTGTAGATATCTATATGTAACCGTTGTATAATATGAATGTAGAATATGTGCATACATATTGCTTTTCTTCCTGTGTCGTTCTGTAATGTTCTTATATCGTTGTATGACAGTTACTAAATCCTTCCTTTTATTAAGTGTTTGGTTTCGTTAGATATAACAAAGAGATATTTAAGAAACTCGGAAGAAAAATAGTAGAAATGATATAATCATTAATTTCAGAAAATCGTAGATAAAATTATACTTTAATAGAAAAATTCGGTATATTTGGGAAGACTTTGGGAATTTACAATAAAGTCTTATAGACACATCGATACGAATGTTACGTATCGTTTTCATTTTTTTTTGGAAAAAGCTCCTTCCATTTTTTCTCCAAGTTTCTTATTTAATAGAAGCGTCAGAATATGTAAGCGTATGAATGGAAGTGCGTATTCACTGTTCTAGAAAACGATGACTTCGTAGCGGGAAGGGTTCGAGGGCAGAGCATGAGGGTCGGCCAGGAAACGCGGAAAGAACGTTCACAGTTCGGCGAAGCGATTAATGACTGTCAGTCACCGAACACAGCTGGACACGTCTCTGTCTCCACCGGTTGGAGATGAGCACGAAGGAGCTGAATGCGACAACGTTGACGACCACAATGACCACGGCCACGACGCTCACGTCGTCCACGAAGCTCGATGTCGAGGCCGAGGACGACGAAGAGCCACCGACCACGTTCGAAGCATTGGATATGGATCTGGTGAACGGACCGAATCCGTGGCTTCCGGCCTATGGTTTCCAATTACAGCATCGTTCCCATTTTCAACCTACGCACGAGGATCTACGGACTAATGGTTCGTACTGTTACTATTTCACTTTCTATCACCGCTTAAACTTTAAACAATATGCGAGTCTAAACTGTGACCATCTGTTTAGTATTACGTCAACGAAAATGTATAATATAATCTTTCCTCAGATACAAATCAAATTAAGATATTAAAAATCCCGCATTGAAAATTTTACTGTGCTTTCAATATTTCTGTTCTCTTTGCTTCTACAGAGATCGTATTTGAAAAAAGTGAATGGTTAATTACATGTAGATTTCTCGATTTTTGTTTTACATGAACTTAACATTGATTTGTTCGCATAAATTCCGAGTCACAAAACGAGAATACTTTCCTTCCGTTCTATGATAAAGTAAAAGTGATAGTGGCGACCAATACTTTCCGAACCAAACATAGTATTTTTTATTGCAAACGATTGATCTATTCAAACACGGGAGCCACGAACATTAGTAGAATTAAAAGAATCTTTTACATACAGGTACCTTTACCTTGTTAATAGATCGTTCTTGTTGATACCATTGATCTGGTTGTAATCTGTCGTAAATATTATATTAAACAAGAAGCCTCGTTATTTATTATGAGTTCCAGAAGCCCTCTATTCGTCTACGCTCTAGATATCGACGGAGACTTGTATCATTACCGCAATTTCCATTGGATAGAAAATAGCGCGAGTTTGAATACAAATCGCCTGTTAATGACTGCAGTTAATGTAGGCTACTTTCTATAACCGTGGGCTAACGTGTGAGAGTCAATGAAAAACTATAAATACCAGCTACCTAGGTGTCGATCGTAGTTTTCATACTCGAGAAAAATACTCGATTCTTTGCGAAATATATATAACTCATAAGTGTTATTAAATACATATATATAATAATAACAAACATATAGACGCATATAGAGCGTTGCAAAATTGTAGGATTTAAGAGTAAGATAAATTATTGTGTAAGATTGTCGATCACTTGAAAGATTTGAAAGCATGATGATCACTAGACTAAAACGTTTACTAAGAAAATCTTCTATTTTCTTTCTTTATTACATTCTGGAAATTGTTCACCTACTTTAGGAAAAAGTCAACTATTTTTGTTTTGTCTCTTATCGCTATATTCTTCAAAATATACGTCTAAGTCTAATTAATTATGAGGTAATCATCGTTCTACAAAATATAACAGTCTATTTGGCGCTCTGTAAACTCCAACAGATTCACACCAGTCAATTAACTACGATCGATAGAAACAAAATTGCCACATTAAACGCACGTTAAGAATGATTACCACACAAAGCACATGTTATTTCTTTGATTCGTAATCACAGGTTACTCAAAGGTGTGCAACAATAGCGCCATATATTCATTCATTCGTTTTTCCTTCTGTATTCGGTGCGATTAGAACGACGCGATGTGACACGCAATGCGCGCAAAAGGAGGTAGATCACCGATTATTTTTGTGCAAAGCGACGGATTATTCACGTCCGTTGCCCAGCTGCGGAACGAACTGCGGCAACAGGCGTCTGCAACAGGTGGTTCTCTTTTCCATCATGTTGTATAGCTCAACGTACCTCTGCATTTTGCACTTGTGCAAGACAAATTGCACGTTCCCGTAGGACGATTTCTTCTCACAATGGTCATTACGTCTAATCTGTTCGTTTTACGCGAGGAAAGAAAAGAAAAGGAAACGCGTAGGTTAATCTCTGCTTAAAAATATTATATTTTATATTATGTTTTCAATATTATGTAATATTACATTTTCAATATTATTGAGACATGCGTTAGATTTGTTTTTCCGTGTAATGTTTGGTTCACACAAATTGAGATTGGTACATGATATTATAGTTACACGGCCATTTAATTTAGGAAAAAAATAACGTTTGCCATGTTTTCTATTGTTTGTGGTAGAAATTAAGAAGTTAGAGAAATGGTGGTACAATCTTGTAATTCTAAATCTTGTACGCTTTTTGTATTTGTGAATTTATAATAGAATTTAGATTTAGACGATGTCCCAAATGTTAATGTGAATGACACACAAATTTTTGATTAGAAAATTTTTTACGTGGAAATATAAATTGTAGATTTGGGAAGCATTTTAATTATAAAATATCTTTCATTAGTCATCGCAATTGCGAATATATGTACATTGTTTTAACAAAGCAATTTTCTTGTCTAGGAAAAAATTATTTTGCAATACATAAGACTGGAAAACGAGAGTTTTGTTAACAATTCACATATTATGTAGTTCTTCAATTAGCTATTATTTTATAACCTACAGATCTCGAATGCTTCCGATAAGACATAATTATTATATCAGGAAAATGTTTCATAAGTTGAAAAACAGGTTTATATATGTAGCTCAAATAAACAGTATTGCATTCATAAAATCTTGAATTAAAGCATGATTGAATATATACGTCACCGTGATTCAAGCTATTTATTAATTATCGATCACGTAATCATTTCTTTGGAAAAATTGGATGGATGATTTATAAAATATCACAGGAAAACAATATTCTCCAATGCAACATTACTTGAAATCAGACCTACGACTTACAACGTCTCTTTGTTATTTAGCAATTAGACTGCACTAAACCTTTTTGGTGTATCTTGGGCTAGAGTCGGTACAAGTTGTACGAAATTTAAAAAATGAGTTTGTAATACAAATGGAACTTAATAAAAAGAGGAAAAGAGTGAAATTAAATAATAAGGATTGATAATTTGCAAGAGAAAAAGTATAATTTATGGCAAACGAAAAATTATTGTTCGGTGCCAACCAATTATTTAATTTGTAGGTTTTCGATCTAAATGATCAATAATGTAAAAAAAAGAGGACATTTAGATTTACCATATACATTTTTATTCAAATGTTAGGTAATTATTTACAAAGCGGACAATATTTAAATTCAAAGTCAATATTGTGAACAACTTTTCCCTGTACGTGTTACCGTCGCTCAGCTTTAGTTGCTGAAATACTCGCAAAAATCTTTAGTTCAATTTACCTTATTTATTTACGATTACACTTCATTCTGTGATAGACGGGCGGATGCCTCAAGGCAGCCGC
>NT_176518.1:81201-102213 GCF_000188095.3 Bombus impatiens
ACTTTTATTCCATAATCCAGCCGAATTCATTTTCGATATTCATTTCCAACTTTCATATGAAAGAAAAATCAATGGCTTAGGTTTTTGTTTCCGAGCTATGTTACATAGGATTGTTGTATTCATTTATTTAATCAAATAAAAGTAATTATTAATGTCTGGTGAAAAACAGCCGGAACTAATTTTAGTGAGTACTGCAATCCGGCCGGTACGGCGCGACTCTCTCCTATATATACATTGCACATAATATTATCTATATAAATTAATATAGCGCGTTTGTACTATTTATTAGGTACATATAATATTCAACATAATATATGTATAAATATGTTGCATTTACGTATTTTGTATTTATATAATGTTCAATGAATCATTTTAATTGCTTAAATAATATTGACTGTTTATAACTAAATAATTTTAATCATATCATTGCATATATTCATAAATATTATTCGTATTTCAATGCACGAGTGTTTCGTACATTATTTCATAATTATCAGTTCTATTTGTTTTCTGTCATGTAATTTTGTTTATAATATAAGGAAACGTTGACTAATATGTTAGTTATTTCTACGTACATTCCAAATTCTGATACGGAACAATCACTAACTTTGCAGTATATAAAATATTGAAAAGCCAAAAACCGTGCCTGTAATATACAAATACCGTATAATATGACATTAGTATAGTATATACATATAATAATATAATATATACAATTTGTATAAAATATAGCATATATAATATGTTTATTATATAGTTATTAATGTAATATAAATTTATGATATATACATATAAAATATAATAATGAATATAACAATGAATTTTTAAAAATTTGTAATGAAGTTTTAATTCTTGTAGCCTTTTCTTTTATTTGTCTGTAATACCTATACGAAATTGTGACTTTGTCCTAAACAATGGTTAAAAAACAAAATGTGGTAAACAAACAGAGTTGCATGATATAGTAAGAATTTCTGTTATTTCACGATATGACTTCATTTATCTATATACATATGTCGTAGAAGAATAAAACTAATTGAACTATGTAAATTCCAAATATTGTTTTTTAATTTAAAAATTTATTTATATTCGTGTTTAGAATTAAATTTTACTTATACCGAAGCATGTACAACAAAGTTTTAGCATCTGCCTAATTTTCTAAAATAATAGGACTTTCATTAGTTTGTTATTTACAATCTGTATGGTAGCGATTAGCGGCTTCGCTGAGTTTAAGAATATTTGTAAGAATCCAAAAGATAAAAGCATTGAATAACGTGAACGTTATAAGCGATCCAGGGATGTAATAGAAAATATTATGGTACAAGTGCAAGGACGAAATTTCGCGTTGCTTCTTGCCGAACACGAATACATCTGTTTCGACGTAATCAATAAATTGCAAACACAATATACATCATGCTATGGTGTTCCTGCGAAACAAAAAATTATTTCTTATAATATAATTATCTTATAATATATAATATAATGTAAATATTATAGCATATAAAATAATACCCCAGGACACTACAGTAGCAAGTTAAGGATTAAATTTCCCGTAAATACATAAACAATTTATTTATTTATAACTCACTAATTACATACGTTACACATAAATTAAAATTGGATATCATGCTTGTTTCGATTTTCGAGTATATTTCATTTTACCTTTAATCTGTGCAAAATGAAAAATGTTGAAATTTGGTATAACGTAGCTGAAGAAGAATAATCTGTGAAGAAGAACAATCTATTTGACATAACTAAAAAATATTATTAAATAAAACTAACTACAAAATATTGTAGAATCTAATGAACATTTTTTTTTATTTAAAATTTCACATTCACAATTTGTCCAATTTGGACATTTGGTAGAATTTTTTATCTGTAATCTAATGAACATGTACAAAGAGTACACTGCCTTATCTTTCATGCAATTTGGACATCGTAGAACGAAATGCAGCAGATATGCAAATGTGATTTTATAGAAAAAGGCTACCACTTGACTCTGTACCCGTAAAATTTTTGTCCGAGAATGAATTTTTCCGATTTGATGAAGTCCATGTCATTTTCTAACTAACCAGTTGAATGTTTGAGAACATTCATGGTTACCATTTTTAGCTCTTTGATAATAATTTGAATTCACAATGTTAGTTGCGATAAAAAATCTCACAAGTGGAAAACGACTTCGCGGAAAAGTTTAATAGAAACCGCGATAAGACACGTTCTATTCTATATACATAGACAAATATACGTGGACTGTATGACAATATTTCATAAAGATATGTAACTATGTATTATTCAAATACAGATCGTTGGAATTGATTAAAAAGTGATTAACCTAGATGCATTAGAAACTGTGAGAAATTGGATACATGTCGCTTAAATTTCAGAGATTACGAGGCAGAGAAAGGGAGCGAATCAGACAGACAGGCAGACAGGATGCATTTGTATGAATCGATAAATTTATGTTCAAGTTTGTTATAAAAAAATGATAAGATACATGAATTATATCACAACTAAAGATACTTGATTTTCAACGTAAAAAAGCGAATTTTTCATTTTTTATGCAGCATTTGAGACCTTAAATCTGTAATGCAATTGTTGTACCTCATTAATATACTGATTGCCATAGTAGCATCTTCATTAAAACTGAATTTTACATTCTCATAGTTACGCTTGTAATATTCATAGTTTATCAAAGAATATTTGTGCACATTGTACATTGTATATAGTTCACTGCTTTTTGCCTTTAGTAGCTTTATTGGAGATATTTTCATTTCTATTGTCATGTTTGTCTCTTATTCTACTAAGCTAATTAAAATCATATTTTTGTTATTGAAACATACGTTGCTTTGATTTCTAGACACAGTGCTAGTGCAGCAAGTGGACTTTCTAGAAACTATTCTAGAGGAAACATCCGACGATCTACAAAGCGATTCCGATCGAAGTGGAACTACATATTGGGTGGGCTCAGACTCTGAAACCGAAAGCGTGATACATATACGCGCGAAGCAGAGATTGGCTGGTAAGAAATAAGACACGATGTATTAAATACAATATATTCCTCTGACTGATGTGTTTGCCATGTATTGTCTAACGATAAGTCTAAAAATACCAGAATTGTTGGATTACGTCGTCGAATAGCAATTTGGCAACTAGTCCAAACATGGCGACTGTATATCATTTGTCTCGTTACCTCTTAATGAGGAAATTTTACAGTAGAATTCTAATTAAACGATCCATTTTACGTCATTTTTTAAATAGAAGCATTTTGTTTTCCTTCTGTTTATAATTTTTGCTTTTAGTCTGTGTATTTTGTTATATTACAAGGAATGCATACAACAATTAATTGTCAAGTTGCACTGGCTCGATTATTTATGCAATCCGAATGCAGCTATTTTTAATAACTAATTATCGTGTACGTCACGTTGTTGTTCGTTATGTTATACAATTAGAGCACAGCGGAAGTTATTGACTTGATTTATTGAATGATAGCAATTGATTGACTTATTGTTCATCGAACAATTGTTACTTAGTTGTGTAGAATTGAATATATTGGTAGACATTGTTGTTCAGATCATTTACTTCAGCGTCGAAATTGAACTTTAACTTGTTAAGAATAAGATTTATTAGTCTCAGAATACATAGTATTGTTCGCTTATCGGAATAGTATATTTTTCTTCTTTGGAGAGAAAAGGCTTAAAAAAGGACAGATTTGTAAGCATAGATTTGGAAAATTAACGAAGAAATGGAACGTAGTGGCGATAGGTGAAGGAATGTCTTTTCATTGATTTTCCTTTCTTTAGGTATAGCATTGTATCGCTGAGTGTTTTAAAACATATACCATTGAAGATAAATGAAAATATGTTTTTTGTTTCGGAGTATACGGCATATGTAAGTACGTATTTTGTGAAATCTCATTCTCTCATTACTCGGTACTCGAGTTGGTAAACATTGTTCTCCGGAAGTTCACTTTCTCTTTTCAGTTTAAGCCTACAATTCATTGATTCTTGGAGAATGAAACCGTACCGTTCGTAACTGATTCAGAGACAGTTATATCTCATGACCCATTTTTTCTTGTATACTTAATTGCGAACATTTATCATAAATGCGTTTGTTTCATATTTCCTGTGAAACAGATATTGTATAAATAGATTTCAGTTTAGATTACAGAAAATATTACATATGCAGTTTATTGCTGTTATAAGAAAGGTATAATATTTATTTTTATCCTTCTTCTTCCTTGCAGAAATTAGTTCTTTAATTTGTACACATGATAGATGACAGAAGAAACAAAATTTCGAGAATTATTAATTTTAAGTAGTAATAATAATACTAGTAATTGGTATCGATGAAAAAGTATTTCTTATTTCATTCCACAATATCAAAGTTATTACGTTAGTTAAATTTTCGATATTCTAATTATTACACCTTCAGTACTATCGATGCATACGTTGCATCATTTTAATTGTAAATAATGCTGCTGACGTAAATACACTCAAATCTCTTCTAACATGGTGCTTTGGAAACATGGCTTCGACATAAGAGAGAGAATTAATATGTTACAAGATTACTGTATTACATTTTTGTTTTGTACAAGTTATATTTTATATATTGTCGTATAAAGTATTCAGTTATATTTTTGAAGAAGTAAATATTTCTTTTTTTTTTTTTTGATAGTATTCTCTGTTTTATAACAATTTTTTGATTCACTAATATATGGTAGTAAATACGACTAACAATTTCCGCGAATTTAATTTTTGCAATTTCTAATTTTAATTAAATTATATTAAAATATTTTGTGAGGAATGTTGCATTTCAAAATATCGTTGTTAATGCAAATTAATATTTTTGTTGCCCCTTACTAATTTTTATGGTTGAAAGACTTGGCTTCTCGAAGAGCGAATACTCTAATTAGAAATTACACGCTAATTTACCTATAATATAGCAATAGAATACAATTTAGTACGAATCTAATGATATAATCCTAATTATAGTATAACGTTATTGATACAACAACGACTACCGATAATTACAACAAGTAAACGTGAGATAATTAATCCGACTATCTAAAAGCAAAAATGCGAAAGAAAGATTAGAAAAAGATGTAAAGATAAACTGTGTGATTGAAGTGATACAAGATATAAGAGACTTATTTGTATGTTTTAAACTCTTGATATTGAACAAAGAAATACTACAATTGAATTAATAAAAATTAGTATGTATTAATACAGGCATAAAGTATTCTCGTAAGGATCTTTTAATACGTCGCCACATGTTTCCTGCAGTAGTTGCCAACTTAAAAATGATTTCCTCGATATGGTTGTTTTGTGGCATTTCTTATATTACCCCTTACCCTTCAGATGTTGCCTGTTATTAAACACGTTTTATCGTTCTTCGAACTCGATTTAAGATTATTCTCGTAGCGGATTCCTTCGGCTATACGACTGTTGTAACGTATCGGTATGCCTGGTTGCATTCCTCAGGCGTCATGTAATTTCTTGCAACAGCAGTCCGTTAAATTTGAAACGATTTTTCATCCATGTCCAATCGATGGAGAATCATCGATCGAATCTTGTTACAAATTATTTTACAATGAATTGCACTCAGCATGAAAGAAACCTGAACGTTCGATTTTGATTCGTGTATCTTTACGTGTAATTAGGTAATTGCATTTCAAATAATTAATGGTCTACATTACAACGTCCATTTACAACGTTCATTTACAACGTCTCCGCTATTATCCTTCTCATACCAGCACCATTAAGTGTGTTATTAGAAGCTGAAAGGTTCATAGAAATGTTCGTTGTGAAACTATTAATCGTTCTTACTAATTACATGTCGTATATGTATACGTATTTACGCAGTGTCGCTGTAAGTAAATGTGGATTTAAAGTAAAACATTAATATTTTGATGCAACCGATATACATATTTATTCTATATGTACTTCGTTATTGTTTTTTACAACAGAAAATTTTTATTTTCAATACATATATCACAGAGTTTTTTAATATAAATACTGGTGAATTTCTCATTTCTCATTTTTGCCAGCGTCTCAGGCTTGAACAAAAATTATGATAAATGTATTTATTATACAATTGTTACAAATAGAGCTCTTTTTCTATTTGATGGTAAGATCAGTCGATGTCTACAATTCTACGCATGATTCTCTTCCGCTCCATCTAATATTAGATCACCTTCAATGTGATTCATATAGGATTACCATGAACTAGTCGTTGAATTCCACGTGCATGCAATCATGCAAAAATAAACCGATAGGACAATGCGTCGTAGAGTAAATTCAATTGCTACAGTACGACCTGTAAAGAATTCCAAGCCGACTGACGCTGACGAGATGAGATTCGATCAGATACCGAAATACACGTGCAAAAGCGACTCGTAGCGTTTATCTTCTTAGATTCCTGGAAATCTTCGTACACAATACTCCAAACTAAATTGGAATTTATCAACATATGCATGAATTTACTACGTTATATTAATAGTAAATTTTGTAATTTTTTTAAATATCGTCTACATTCGTTGTTAATAATTCGCTGCTGGAATCACAACCAACATATTTATTTTATTCATATTTGCCATTAAACTAGTTTTATATAAGCTGTTCATAATTCGACTTCGCATTTTCATATTTTCGTAATCAATAATTTTTTATAAAATAGAGATCATTTACGACATCAAATGTCACAGATTTCTTCTTTATGACCTGTACGAGATAAACGATCAGGCATCTGTCTTGAGTTTGAGGATCACTGTAATCTCCGTTGCTTAGGCTATTCTGCATTCACTTGTGTAGAGAAGTTTGTCGGGTATCAGGGATATTTTGGTCGATATTTAAGCGTCAGTAATTGTAAGTAATACTTTCGAAGCAATCGATTTTTTACGAAAGGTATTTGAAAAAATCGGAATTGACATCCATACTTGTCAAATCTTACGAAACTAACTGTACTAGTACCGTTAGTGTTATTTCGGTACAAAAATTTTAATCGATGAAATATAGTTAACGAACGAAAATAGATCATTTTCCTCCACATAATCGGTGATTATTGTCGGTTATTATTGGCGATTAGAAATACGATGAGAAGGATGGTAGTCTGAGAATTCTCTGGTTTACGGTCTGGTTTATAAAGTCAAGTCACGGAAGTAGGTCTTCGACGAGAGGAGGCGGCCAATCGTCGCGTTCGTGTCGCTTTTACATGCAGCATCGGCGGACAGTCCTGTGTCGCAGCCAGGAAGTCGTGGTTCGTTCAACCGGAAGCAACGTTTACACGGTCACCGGTTGTCGACTTCGTGACCGTCTACCGACACGTGATCGACGACACGAGTCTTCGATAACGGCTCGTTAATCGGTAAACGACACGTTTCACGACGTGATCCATTCGATTGCGACACTATCGCCGGCGATCGTCTCCTTAATGTCCTGAATTTGCATTTTTATCACCATCGTCATGGCTTTTGCACTGGAAATCAATTAGCTACAACGTCGATGGCGTATTGCTCGATTAATCGAGAAATTTGGTTTTATCGGCAGAGGGAAATCAATACTTAAGCTTTGTTCAGATTAGCCGAGTCATTTGAATTCAAGCAACTTTAAGCCATTTTTATCAATATGAACCTATAATTTACTTAGCTCGAACCATCATGCGAAGAATTAAAAAATTTGATGAAGATCGTTTACACTGTGAGCTTTTTAACTGTTTCGTGTAAACATTGGGAGCCCGGTTAGTTAAGTTTAAACGACTTTAAGTGAGATAACTTGAGTTGTATGAACACAAACTTGAAGTTAAATTAGTTGAATCGGTGCGATTAAAATTTAAGTCCTTATCTAGTTTGAACGAAATTTGAACGAAACGACGTAGCGAATTAAAGAAAGTACTTAAAATAGATATAATGTGGCTTCAGAAGATGTCAGATTTAATTACGCATGTCTTTGCGGTTTTTACGATCGTTAATAAGCACACGCAATTAAACGTAATTATGCCACGGACTTTTGTATGTAGGATAGAGCTCAGGGCATATTGTCTCGAGCGAAAACGCAAATAGCAGCTTGAAATGTGTATCTTCAAGGTTGCGTTTGCTATACTTCTCTGTTCTGTATGTTTAACAAATTAACATTTTTACAAATTCACTTTTTTAATACAGTAATTTTTTAAATACAGTACAGTTCTGTTTGTTCTGATTTTATAAATCTAGTCTCTGAAGGTCGCTTCTTTTTTTAACAAGTGACAATAGTAAATTTTATTTTTTACTAGCTACTCTTGGTAAAAAAAACAACTTTGTTAATTCTATTTCACTGTCATCGAAACATTTTGCAAAACACGAATGCAAATTGAATCTTTCCAAAAATAGTCGCTCGAATGTCGAAAAGTAGAATCAGATCAGACCATTGTCTCGCTTTTATTTTCTCGATATCGAAGCGATTCGATTATTTTATACACGCATCGTGCGTGCACTACACCTTTTCCCTCGTTATGTCGTTGACCGTTTCGTGTTTGTTGCTGATTTCTCGGAAGACGAGAGGTTGGATGGCAGCGGAAGCGAATGCAATTCCGTGGTTCCGAAGAAGAGACGTCGAAAACACAATGGTAACAGCGATCGAGAACAACAGGCTACCTTCGACGATTACCCACCATCGCCGAGGTCATCGAGGTCGTCCGCCTCCTCAAGGTCTAGCTCTCTATTGCAATTCGAATCCTTAGAAAGGACCTGTGCCACACTGTCACCGTCCAGTTACAGCTTCGATTCGCTGGAGTATCCTAATCGATCAAACGCCTCTCATCCTGAGAACACGTCGCCAGACAGCCTCGAGCAGGACTATGACAAGGTTTTACCAAACGGTTTTGGAAACATCGTAGATCACTTTTCCAGAATTAGACCTTACCGTAGCTTCGAAAGTCTGGACACTTGTCAAAAGGAAGAGGAGTTTGGTTCTGGTGGTCTGACCAATGGATTCACACCTTTGTACCTGAAACGAAACATGGACCTGTCGAGAACACGTAGCAATGGCTACCACCGTCCAAGGTAACGTAAACATAGTTTATTTAATTTGGCAAGCGGCCGGAGTTTTCTTCATGCCACGGTACTGCCTCTGTTGTTTGAATTAACAGGAAATTATGACTATTTATATGTATAGGAGATTTTCCGAACAGCAGAATATTCGTGTTTCGTTATAACGATTAGTTTGTACTTTAGAAGGAGTAATATAACGAAGCTTCATTTACCTGAACTCCATTTATTGGAACGAAATTAACTGAAATTCAAAGTTTCATACAGTTAGGATATAGATCATTTTCATAATACCGATCCCATTATTCTGTAAGTCTATCTTCTGACTATTCCAATGCTTTATTATCTAAGAAGTCAACAAATTTGACAAGGGTGTTTTTTGTTACGAGGCCCTCCATCGACTTGGATTCGTTTCGCGATTGTCGAGAGATGATCGTAGGTTTTCCTTGGCAACGACTTTCGAGAGCTTGCTACATGACCCTCATTTATTGACCAAGTTTCCGCAATCACGACCCTTAATAGATTTCCTTGACTTTTACTTTTAATTCGAGGAAGATCAAAAATGATGCTCGTGGATGTTTCATCCTGGTTATCTCATTGTGTCACGCATACCACGACTCCACTAGAAAAAATAAATTAGGAAAAAAAAGATACGTTGATATCGAAATCTTGTGTAAGTTACCGTTCTGTCAGTTAAAAACGAATTTGAGTATTTCATTTTTCATTTTTCTCCATAGAATCGAACAACTTTCATAAACACTTAAGTCGAAGAAACTCGATGTAGTTGGATTTTTTCACACGATTCAGGGATTTTTGGCACGAGGACGAAGAATACGAAGACGACGCTGGCGACGAGGACCTTGACGAAGAAGATCGTATGCTAAACGACAATCGATCCGGGGCGGAGCTGGAGGATCGGCTGATGGTGTTCGGCGATTCGGCGTGCAACTACGCGACGTCGCTGGATTATCGGAATACGATCGACCTACGAGAGATCGGTGTCGAGTCGAAAAGGGACGCACTGCTGGACCTGAAATCTGGCCAAACGGCTGTGTCGAGTTCGTTTCGCCTGTTGCAGACTAGATTAAATATAGCCGGCAATATGGCGCACGGCCGTAACAACATGGTCGCCGATCATCATCATTACCACCATCATCAGCTGCAGCAGCAGCTCCACAGTTACGAGCAGCACGAGCAGCACCAGCGTCAAGGGTGGAGCAACGAGGAGTGCTTTAATTTTAGATTCACGGATAAATCTCAAAGCGCGCCCAGTCTGCCTAGCAGCGTCACCGAGTCCGCACACGGTCCACATTCGTTGGCCGCGTACGCATCCTCGTCCAGAGCGACCTTCTTCGTATCCACGTCGAATTTGTTCGAGAATTATACAAGAGTAGCCAGCGTGCCCGTCGATTTGAATCTCTGCGGCGTCTACACGACGCACGATGATACACGCTACTCTCCAGTGAATTTCCACGAGCATCACGAAATGGCGGAAGTCTCCGTTGTTGAAAGTAAGAAGCGACTGGAAAGCAACGAGGAAATTCGACAGAACGGAGGCGAGAAGAGTGAACAAGCGAAGAACTCGTTATCGAGCTCGGTCAGAACGCAAGCCTCGCAGAACGCAATGGTAGATGGCGAGATGGACCGCGAGAAAGCGGAAGAAGAGCCGAAGGAGGACGAGGAATGCGTAGGAGAGCACTGTTCAAAGCCACGAGAGACGAAACAAGTACCTTCAACGGTGAAGACGCAAGATCCGGGCAACTGTATACTCGATATGGCGATTGCTATGGAGAACGACATCGATTCGGTGGATGCAGCGATCAAGCAGTTGAAGCGCGAGGCCGTGGAAGTTACTTCGAATAACGCCAACACGTTATCTGGTATCGATGGTATTCAGAGAACTCCTTCCGGTAGACAGCGACCGTGGAAGGTAAAGAACAACGCGAGCTACGAGTTGGCTCAGCAATTCGAAATCGACGAGAGAAGTTTCCGATCGAACAAATATCGTAAGGAGGTTGGTAACGATGGTGAAAAATCGCTGAAAAGTGAACGAAAACGAGTGTCAAACAACGCTAGTTACGAGCTGGCCCAACAGTGTGACTACATCAAGGCTCTCCAGTGTTCCAAAGGTGGATTCAAGCGGATGGATGCGTGCGACGAGTTGGAGGAATCGATTTCAGGACGATCCTCGCTGCTCAGAGTTTCCGATTTGGTGCAGCAAATGAGTAGTAGCTCGACATCGAATCTACCGAGCTACAGCGAGCCGTATTTGGATACCAGGAAATATTCAAAGTCCGCGGAAAATATTTCCACGCAGTTCTCGATAGCTCCGTTCACCAGGATTCCGATCAATCAGCTGGGCCAGCGGCTCAAAAAACAGCAAGAGGAAACGCTTTTCGGCCAGATAAAAAAAAACTCGGATCCATTTTCGGTTTATGGAGGCGATTCTAACGCCCGTGTTTTAGTAGACAACGAAATAGATTTACCCTGCTTGGAAACCAAACCCGTAGGAACTTCCAGCCTGGAGGGGGGCGTACGATGCGAGGAAACAAGCGTCCAGAAACCTGAGAAACCTTTAACCCCGGAACGTGAAAATGTTGATTCAAACGCTTCCTATAAAACCGCGACTGCGGACGCGATTTCAAAGGACACGGATCAAGATGCAGCGAACGAGACGAGCTGTTCGAAAAGGTTGTTCATCGGTGATTTCTATCCGGAAAAAATCGTGCGGTTGCAGCAACAGGAGGAGGGCCGTTATGTGGATTATCGGCCAGTGGAAGAGGATCGTGCGGTCGAACTCGAAATCGACGAAAGTGGCGGCAAAAACGAAAGTTCTTCGACGAGTCGATTATCATCGACTTCGTCGTGCAACGGTAGAAACAATGGAGAACTGTTGTGGAGAGTCGTAGTGGAAAAGCAGGCCGCGGAAAAGGATGCTCCTGCGAAGAAGGCTACGAAGGAGAAAGAGGTGGAAGAGGAGAAGTTGCAGTACAAAGTGGAGAAGAACGAGAGAGAGCAAAAGAAGGAGGAGAAGGAGGCAACGGAAGCAGCGAGGGGACACACTGTCCACGGTGTTCATTGCCCCCCACCCAACGGTAGCAGCAACAGCGACGGCCTGGAACTCGGTGAACGGAGTGGGAATCCAGCGGTGGCCGTGGCAGTTGATACGAATCATCGCGGTGTTCGCGACAAACGTCACGAGGAGAACGCGGCGGCAACAACTGCGCCGGTTAGCGTAGACGATAGGCACGACGGCCACGCGACTATGTCGGCCACGACGACCACAACGACACCGCGTCCGTTCGTCGCGGCACCCATCGTCAAAACAGAGCCATCGGCGGCGAGGTTCCAGCGGAACATGGTCGTCGACGCGTCGTCCGCGACCACGGTAAAGGAAGAGCGGAAAAAAGGTGGACTCGGTGGATTTCTCCAACGATTCTCGAGGCTTCGGTTCAGTGGTAGATCGAAAGTGCCGCGATCCGAGGTGCAGAAGAAAAGTGATACGATCGGCCAAGTGAATCGCGCGAAGGTGACCGAGGAGAAGGTTAAAAAGGAGCCGGACTATATTATCATACCGTTGCATCCTACCGAAGAGGAAAGGCAGAAACAAGACCAGAACACAGCTGCGGAGAGCAGAGTAGACACCAGCAGCAATGACAGAATTGTCGCCGACGTTCAACGAAGTCCCTCCGTTATAAGGTGAGTGTTTGATCTACCTTTTCCAAAAATCGTGCCGTATTTCATCATCGACCGTGAATATATTCGTCGCTCCCGTTTTTCTTCTATTTGCACCGGGCATCGCTTTGCGCGTCGATCGCGTTGACTTTGACCTCAACGATTGTTTACACGGTTTCGCGCGGGTATATGGAATATAGAGGTAACATGAATCACGGTTCGTGCCACCTTCTATGGCTTCTATATGTAAACATTTATCTCTCGGCCGGTGGAAAATACGTCGGCACCATTTCAGATTCTAAATACCATCGTTTATTTAATGTTCCCGGTACATTGTACGAGAAGACAACGGACGAATGTTGCGGAGGTATTCGCACGCGAACAACAATAAACTTTGCGTCCGCGAACCGTATTCGTGGTCTGTAACCGAATCTCGGCTGCAAAATCGCGCAGACGTTGCTCGCAAGTTTATAACGTAATGTGTCTTACATAATTAGCGGATTATGAAAGGAATTTGATACGTATCAATACACGCCTTCTGTTTCTACCTGCTGTGTTGTTGCCTCTGATCGATGTACGGTATTGTGCAAAACTGATTGGATTACTACTACTGATTCTCACAATAGCAAAGAAATATATTTTTAGATATTAGTAGAATAGCATTGCTAACGGTTATTTTAAATTACTTATATAGCGACAAAGTTATTGAAATTTATTGAGTGTTTTTATTCGATTATCAACGATGTGTTAAGATACCCATAAACAGTGGACGGAATTTATTTCCGTGATACGTCTCTCTAATAAGCAAGTGGTGGAAAAGAGGTCAGCGATACTAATCAAGTTTTCGTAATGGTAGTCAGAGCCGGCGAACAGCTGCCAGGGTAACGCTCCACCCACTCTTCTAGATCTTCTCCATTCGAATTAAATTTCACTGACGGTTGATCCTCGCTTTTGGTGACGTCCCGCAACGGGGTGCTAAATCTATCTGCTATTTATTCACCGTTTATCAACTGTCGACTCGTCCATGCATCGTCGTCTCTAATTTCTTTTTCCATCAGGCTTCTCGTTCGTTCGATAAATTTCACTCTCGTTCGCGCGTACATTCCGACCATCGGCCTCTTCGATTCGTTTCTTTCCCCTATGCGCGCGAGCACATGGATGAACCAGTTCGCTTCTCTTAATCGGATTTCACTCTCGCCCCGTTCCCCATTCCGTGTCGTTTCAACGTAATTCGATCTAATTGCATTCTGTAACAGCAAACGCTGTCGTTTAACCTTTATCGTATCCCTCTTCTTCTAACGAAGCATTTCCCTCCTGGAACCTCGATGAAGAATCAGCGACAGAGGATCGGAGCGTCTTGATAATTCATAAAACCCGAATACGGGGTGTTAAGAGAATCCAGGAGTTGGGGAATTCAGCAGAGCGTTTCATACACAATCGTCAAGAGTACGAATAAAACAAATCACAAAAATCAGATATTCTTTCTCATAAGTTATTTAAGAAGAGATAATTGCAAAGCCAATTATTAAAAATTTTAGATACGTAGGCTTACCGATAGAATAAGAGATAAACTGTGAATCGTTTGGACTCGATCAAGTTACAACGTATTTGTGTTTGAAAGCAGGCAGTGTTTATTCAGTCTGTTGTCGTCTGACGGTAGAATAAAGACATAATATTCGTGCGAATATTAAGTCGATTGTAGAACATAAGGTTGTCATAAAGTCACAACGAGTATTTTACTTTCTAGGACGAGGATAGTTGACATTAAGAATTGTATAGAATGCAAAACAAACTGAATATTTTACAAATTTACGAGTGATTTTTGGAGAAACGAGGACAAAATATCGTTATCATAGAAATTACAAAGTTTCTATCAACGTCTGTTAGTTAAAGATTAAGAGCAATCAATACAGATTTGTAATTAAACTTCGAACAAATTCACGCTGGTTCTAATGGCACTGTAATTACGCATCCTATTTGTGTATTACACATACTTTGCGGAGCATCACGGGGTTCGATTTGATATCTCCGGCAATTAATCTTAATCTCCGTCACGACCCTTGTTCGTTAACGATTCATTTCCTTCGTAGTACGATGATCGCACAAGCGGCCTGTTCCCTTCATTCAGTATCGTTTGCTTCAGCTAAAGAAATTTTAGGGAAAAAATCCCTCGAATGATCGCATGGTATTCTCTATCTGGCTGGTTTTTGCCTTAACTCCTCCATTACTCGATCCACATATTGAGGCCAGCTTCTCGGAACAGCAGGCGTAACCGATCCCTCTTGTTTAGTTTTTACGAACATTCGTTTTATCGCATGAAATTTCATCGAATCAGCACTTTTGTGCGCTTCCAGCTCCACTTTGATTCCGTTAGGTCACTCTTTCACTAGTGCGTTCTTTTTCTTCGAATGTATATGTGATAATGAAAATGTAAAATTTTATACTTCAATGTATACGTTAATGATTCATTAACTTTATGCATGTACGTGAGATTTATAATAAATATGCGCTGAGTATATTTTCTAATAATAGCTTGTTTTGCTTAAAAAAAAGTTTTGTCTCAATATATATAAAAGCGAGATTAATGAATAATGGATAATGAATCGACATTACGTATATTTTCAGGTACTCTTCACGTATTACGCGACATACATTTTCTATGTGATGTCGTCTTTATAAATTTACTACGTTGTTTAGCAATGACGAGTACGTTAAAATCATCAAGTATTCCCACAAAAATAATCCCAAAGAACATTCAGGTCAGGAGATCAGTTCAGTGAATCTATCTCTCAGCAGAGATTCGATGTAAAAATTTAAATTTCGTTTCACATTAATTGGAAAATATAATACGTACAGAGATTAATACAGCATGCAGCTGTTTCAGAATTGCTTTCAGAAGCATGTTGAATAGAGACATTTACTGCGTTCGTTAAATACTACATATGATTTTATAGACTTGGATTTTTCTTTTCTAACGTTCTATATAATCACTTGAACATTCTGTACATTTCCATATTAAACATTTTTTTGCTCAAACTCATTCTTTCTGTAAACGTTTGTAAACATCTAAATTCTATGATTCTCAAATCATTTGGCAAAGGTCTGCACCAAACAAGCGGCAGCTATATGCTTGCGTGACATCGCACGCGTTGTTCCCGATGAATTATTGCAAATGGACATTTAAGAATCGAGTCAGATTCATCTTTGTTTTTAGCGGGTTTCTCATATTCTGGAAACGCCTTAGGAACGACGTGGACGAAATTTGGATAAATAGGCCACGTTTCAGCTATAGCTGAATCTTCTTTCGAGAGATCTGTTGCGTTTCTGCGAACGTAGCTATGGTATATTTCAAGGTGTGACTTCAAAGCTACGCTTTATCGAGCTCTTGAGTAATCGTGACGTGTCGCTGTCTCTTTCTGTAGCGATTAAGTAAACTCGATACCACCAGTGTAATGTTGTGTAATATCAAAATTGCATTACCCGTGGTTCGAGATACCTTGTGAATCGAATGAATCGAATTCTCACATTCTGAACGGCGCGATATACGCATACATATATACATATACATATGTATGCATACGTACATATATATATATCTCTAGCGAATAGTTACAACAGAGAAATTCTGTTTCACATCACCTTTATTACGTATCTAGTAGTAATATATAGTGTACATAAATAAATAATTAAATAACAAAACATTAGTTTGTCATTCTATTTGCGTTTTAATAATGGGTTCTTTTAAGTTGGAAATTATCCAATAATGCTTTCAAGAAAGTACAGTTCATTCAACGAAGTGCATAGGATAATTGAGAGTGATTTTCTTATAAACCTTACAGTTTGTACAACTTTAAGTAATCGTTATCTTCCGTAATCTTACGATGAATTGAACTCAGCAATATATTCCATTCCAACTATTTTGAGTTTGATATAATTAGTTAAATGAAATTTTAACAGAAATGATTAAAAGAAGGTTTTGGGTTCGAAGTTTAAAGAAAGTTGACATTTTTTCTTATATCTTTCTGAGACTCTCGCAAATGTAAAACATGCATTGAGGAAAATTACAACCTAATAGATAGAACGGTATAGAATATTGACAACAAACGACTAAAAAGAAAAGGAAATAAAAGCAATCGAAATATTATCAATGCTCTTTTACGTAACGAATGAAGAACAGAAGCAGAAAAGGTTGACGAGAATTCCGCAAGCAAACGATTAGGCATCGCACCACCTCAAACGACTTCCGGACTGCCGCTGGAATGAAATAAGATTAATAAGACTCGTGAGGCCGGTACACCTACATGCATACGGGTATATATTTAACCATAGGCTCGTTGGTGAGCGCATGATTCGAGTTCGTGACATCGTACGGAGCAGAAATACATACATATGTATATAGCAGGGTGAAGGAAACCATCTCTTTGAACAACGTCACGCGTAGAATATATATTTTCATACGCGCAAACTTTTTCACTTCTACTCTACCATATTCGCTATGAAACGTCAAACGGCAATCTAAGACATATTTTCTGCAATCGGTCACAGCTAAAATCAATTTATATCAAATGGTCGGACAAACATTTCGCGTTTTCTGTCTTAGTCTCGATCTTTCTTTAAATTGTTATAGACTCGATGGAAACGGCGAGTGCACAATCTACTTCCATATCGTTAGGCGAAAATACGCATTTTACGATGTTTTCTCGTCGGTTCTCGAGCGCGATATTTTCAGAATTCGAAACTGGTACGGCGCGAGGATTTCGAAAATATTTCTCGACCATCTCCTAATTTTAGAGAAGGCATTCGACGATTCTCCATCATTGCCTCGTTCACGATTATAAATATGATCTCATAACGCGACGTGCCGCAAGAATGAAACTGCATCACAGGGATACCGAGTTGTGTACCCGTTCGCATTGCAATTCGATGTTTTTCCATCTGGTACGATCGACTGTTGTTTCTTTTACTTCGTTCCGAGCCTATGTCCGCACTTTTGATTCATCAACGTGCTCGCACGAACTAAGTTCTTACTGTCTACTCTTATTTTCTTTCTCATTTCTCATTTTCCTCCTTAAAGCCGGATCGATGAATTTTAAGACAGAATATTACATTGGGTTGTAATTAGTTTTGATCTAAAGTTCTAAGAATTAAAACAATAGGAATATAAGTGATAGGTCAAAGTTTAGGGAGGATGACGCTATTATTTATATTTAAGGATTATCAGCTTTGAATGACACATGCTTGTAAAGTGATAAAGTAGATTCATTTTATCTAACAGGGGGTGTGTACATTTGCTTCGCCTGAAATGTTTCTCAGTGTTTCATAAAAATGAATGAAATAAGTTGTTTTAAAATTTAAGCGTGATACTTGTTAGTATCTATTTCCCAACTCTTTGCTTTTGGTTTGAACACAGAGTATAAAAGCTCCATTCATCGAAGACTATTTTATCGTGCCTATGCCATTTTAATCAGAGTGGAAAACGATAGAGAGTAAGATAAATCGCAGACTGAATTGGTATTTCTTTGCTTCGTAGAAATAGAACTAAGATAAGGTCGCGAGCTTTCTGAGATTTAGTTTAAAGATTAAGTATAAGTACTATATTTATATTCGGGAGTTTTAAAAAAGTAACGTATTTCTGAAGATATTCTGAATTCTTATTTCGTTTAATACATGTAAATATTCCACTACAGTCAGAGGTAAAATTAATCTGTACCTATCCTTATTCGTTTGAAAGAAAGAACAAGAATACAGCGTTAAGGTCGACGCATTGCGTGCTCATTGTCCATGCGTGCACCGAGAAGACGATTTGATTTTTCCTGGGCAGACAGAAAAAGAACAAGGTGTAGAGGAACGATTGAAAGCAATTGAGGCGATCGTTCGATTTGGATCTGTTTGACTTTAAGTACCCACTCCATTCTACGTCGTGTCGGCCAATCGCAGACGTTCTTTCGAATGCATAAGTGCGCACTTAAACGTTTGAATCTTCGTCTGTAAAAATGTGACCGGCAATTTTTTCTAAGGAAAGTAACTAACTCATAATATGATCAAAACAATGGTCATGCTTCCAATAAAGGATTGTACATGTTAGCAAGAATGAACCCTTCTTTAACTTTTACACTAGAAATGAAGTAAAGCATAAAAAAATGTATCGTTTGAATATTATGAATATGTATATATTTATTAATATATGATGGTATAGGAAGAATTAAGTAACATATATCAAGAAATATACAGGGTGGTTGGTAACTGGTGTTACCAGTGTTAGGTAACAGGTGTTACCAAACCGGAAAGGGGGTGATTCTACGCGAAAAAAGAAGTCGAAAATATAGAATAAAAATTTTTCGTTTGAGGCTTTGTTTCCGAGAAAATCGACTTTGAATTTTCGCTCGGTACGCGTGCACTTTATCACGTCTCGTTATAACGGATCTCACTGTAGATCGTTGTCTCGATGGAGAAATGTAAAAAATTAAAAAAAAAAATTTTTATTCCATATTTTCGACTTCTTTTTTCGCGTAGAATCACCCTCTTTCTGCTTGTACCACCAGTTACCAACCACCCTGTATAAGGAAAAAAGTTTAGAATGTAATACCGAAATATTTGAATACTCACTACGAGTTTAAAAATAATTATTACGTATCTCGTTAACTACTAAAGTTTCACTGATCTCCTCGCTACACCTTTTATTTACACAACGTCTCAAACAATTAATTTAGATCAGATATTTCTCTTGCTTCACAGCATCCGAGTTTAGAACAAGCTAATTATCTTCCCCCAAAAATCGACTATAATCTCCCAAGGATTTCAATCAAATAGCTTTACCGAGAAACCAATAAAACAAGGCTTGAGTCGGCACACAATGTGCGTACTTCTGTAGAAACGTTAGAAGAGTGGTCCATGATCGTGGAATGGTCGAGCGAAACGAGCATGCGGCTTGGAAGCGAGCAGCGGCGCCGCGGCCGTGCTGCGTAGCGCTCGCTTCCGCGTTTTCTTCGCCGCGTAACGGGAGCCGCGTGATTGATGATCGAATAGCGTGAAAGCTGCTACGAATTCGCCGCGCACTCTTCCAGAGAACCAAAGGAACGCGTGTGTGCATAGCTCGGTGAAGTTCAAAGCCAAGCGCAGAGTATAAGCGGCGGGAAAGTGTTATACGCGCGGTGATATCAGCTCGACGCAACGAAACCCGCTTTCGGGTCAATTATCCGCGTTCAATTTTCTAAAGCGTCGACGGACGATGCTACCGGCGTTTCGACTCGCTTCACCGACATTTCTGCACGTTTCTCTTTGTGAAGTTACGACGAAATCGGCATACATTGACGCGTCCGCGATCGACTTTTCCGGACTCTGGAAATCGACGATTCCGCAACACGCCTAGCTGCGGAGGAAAGGCTGTATTATTTTTGAGAAAATCCTGCGATTCATTCAAGTGGATTGAAACTATACCGAATGTTGAACGTTGGATTTGTGTACGTTTAAATATTTTCCTTTCTTTCGAAAAGTCTTTGATATTAAGCTTCCCCTGGAAAGTAAATATTTTCGATGAGTTCGGACAAGTTTGATTAAATCCGTATATCTTGTTCAATTACTATCTAGAAACATGTCGTACGATGTAACTGAAAGTATTTTATCTACAATAATTTCATACAATAAGTTATATATTGTCAATTCATAAAATTGTTAATACATTTTAATGACAAATTTAGAGAAAATAAACTACTCGGTGTTGTAAAAATAGGAATCATAGGATTAAGTCTACGAAGTTGCCAAGCTAAGCAACTATAAAATTCAAGACTAACCGTTTTCACATTCTTTTCTGGAAGAGAAGTTTCTCTTTTCAGTGATTTCACGCATCGAAAACCGTATTTATTAATATATTGGCCGTAACGCTACGTCATGCGAACACTAAATGATTCAATCAAACTGTGATTTTAAGGAATGCTATACGATAGCGTATGAAAGTACGAACTATAAAACAGCGTGATCCTGTTACATACTTACTTGACTTCGGATACACTTTCGTGTATCTACTCTTGTTCTCGTTGCTCGAATCATTCGAATCTTAGTCGTTTCAATTCGAGTAATCGGACTAATCTAACCGAGACAATAGGAGCCGGTTAAGAGAGAGAGAGAGTTCGCTGTATTCCGAACGAAGCTTTCGTTTCAGCCGCCTTTTCCGCTATATATGAAAAATCGAAAGGAGGAAAACGCGATATAACCGACCTCGAGAAAAGAAAAAACCACGAAAGCGATTAATTCTATATTGCTTTTCGCAGCGCAAACGGGAGGGCGCCAGTGTCCAGCAAGCCGCCCCTGCCTCCGCAGCCGCC